>NC_089273.1:7359776-7659776 GCF_963678975.1 Dysidea avara | reverse complement strand
TACCCATGCTACCAGTGCTACCCATGTTACCAGTGCTACCCATGTTACCAGTGCTACCCATGCTACCAGTGCTACCCATGTTACCAGTGCTACTCATGTTACCAGTGCTACCCATGTTTCCAGTGTTACCCATGTTACCAGTGCTACCCATGTTACCAGTGCTACCCATGTTACCAGTGCTACCCATGTTACCAGTGCTACCCATGTTTCCAGTGTTACCCATGTTACCAGTGCTACCCATGTTACCAGTGCTACCGATGTTACCAGTGCTACCCATGTTACCAGTGCTACCAGTGCTACCCATGTTACCAGTGCTACCCATGCTACCAATGTTACCAGTGCTACCCGTGCTACCCATGTTACCAGTGCTACCCATGTTACCAGTGTTACCAATATTACCAGTGTTACTATTAACTACACTTTCCTACTACTGTGGTATATACTAAACAATTACACAATGATGTAATGATGATGTATTGTAAGGACAAGATACACATAGAACCACCCGATTTTTTGCACATTCTCTTTTTAATTCAGTGCCTGCTGGATTGTTTCGTCAGATATCGAAACAGGTGTCTTTGGTGTTGCGACCAATGTTCCAGGTCAGTTTGCATGTGTGTTTAATTTAAGGTTAACTTCAGTGCCTGCTTATTCTTTTACAGGTCTCGATATCGAGTGTCATGAATTTCAGGTCAGTTGACATACAGAAGAATTGTATTATTGCAATTGTTGTTTTTGTAGTTATCAATTATCACTGTATACTAGTGATGTGAATTTGCAGGTCAGTCTACTCAGATGTATCGGTTATAGTGTTGATGGGTTCAAACAAATATCCAGTGTAGACTGTAGTGGCATCAAGGGTGTTAATTTCTACGTCAATTTACATGTTGTGATGTTAGTGATTTTTTCCTAGTGCCCAGTTGTTAAGTGTATTGTATTTAATGCCTACCTGTTATGTTTTTAAATTATGGTATATGTACTAGTAATAGCATGGGTAGCAGTGAAATTTGGGATAAATATCACGAGTGTTGTATTGGAAATGGGGATAAATTTCACGAGGCGAAGCCGAGTGAAATTTACCATTTCAAATACAACAAGAGTGGTATTTATCCCAAATTTCACTGCTACCCATGCTATTCCCAGTTAATACCATACTCGCTGCATATACGCATGCTGTGCATTAGCATTGCCATGTACGCAATTTGTCACTATGTACTAAACGCGCGTCGACACTAATTGGCGCTACATTGTTAACATAAATTCTAGCCAATGAAATTGCAATTACAACTTTTTCACTGCTGTCAGTGAAATACGGGATAAATTTCACTGCTACTATTGAGACTTTTGTATGGGCAGTGAAACAGGTATGGTATTATAGTGTAGACAGTACAACAGTAAGCCTTCTGTGTTGTAGTAACTACGTATTTGTTTCATAATTATGCTGTTGTCCTGGAATGGCACAATTTTTGGGCAACCAGTGTGAAGTCCAGTGGTACAAACATTGTATTATGACCAAGTTGTGATAACGTACTTTTGTTTGACTAATGTCCTAATGTTCAGGTTTTACATGCTTACCCAACAGTTATGTTATTCATTCACTTAGCCTGGGATATAATTTTTGTTCATTTTGATTATCCATGCTATTATTGATACAGCTCGGTATATTTATTTTTTGTACATTCTCTTTTAATTCAGCGCCTGCTGGATTGTGTCATCAGATATCGAAACAAGTGTTTTTGGTGTTGCAACCAGTATTCCAGGTCAGTTGCATGAGTGTTTAATTTAAGGTTAACTTCAGTGCCTGCTTATTCTTTTACAGGTCTCAGTATCGTCATGCTGACATACAAGAAATCATTGATGTGATGTTGATTAACGTTGTTACACATTGTTGTATGTTTACCATATGGCAAGAAATTTTCATGGCCATCATGAAATTTGAATATTGTGTAAGTTGTGTGGTACAACCCCAACTCATACATGGTCACTGGCAAACCACGAACCACATTCGAGCCACAACACCACCAACCACATTCGAGCAATCCATTACAAAATTTTGTTGCACCATTTGTGTGTGCATAATACTTAATGAAAGCCACAACACAAGCTACATGGTAAACACTACATAGAGGTGGTAACCCCTAAAGGCTTGTTACCTTTTGTATTCACCTTATCGGCCTTTGTGGTTAATCTATTAAAAATTACATGTAAATAGAGAATTGAAGAGTATGCTTAAAGCACCTTCGCTAGTGATTTTGTTCTTCACACCATAAGACAACTGGCGATTTATAAACGCTCGCATGGGGTGTGGCACTAAATGGAATTTAAAATATTTCTGCTTAAAACGCCATCCCTAGGGAACTTACGGTTCAGCACGTTGTCACAACTTATTTTGATCAGGCATTAGAGTTTGTGTCCACGTCGTGCCTTATTGTAGGGATTAGAGGTTTGATTGAAGAAAATACGCGTATAGGCAAACCAGGATTAGATAATGTCAGTGCTAGATGGACTATACAAACACGACTATGTTGACTGGTATAACGTGACAGTAGTTGTAACATAAGGTAGATAAATAAAGTGAAATACGCCTATTTTTTATTTTGCGATGGTTATTTTTTTATGTTAGCGAGGTCGCAAGAAATCTATGATGATGATGATGACGACTCCTAAAGATTTTTTTATCATGTAATGCAATACAAATCTATTGAGACATGTTGCGTAATCTAGGACTAATATTACGAAACCGGCCCTACACGAAAATAACTCACAGTAGTGGCCGCGCGTCTTTTAATTGGGCGTGCGCTTTGTAGTTTCTTGGCCCTGCGACTCCCTACCGTGAGTCTTGATAGGAATGTGTAACTAACCTGCCAGGCTGTCTCCTAGGTTACTTGGCTGCCACTGTGCATATGGCAGAACGTAACCATATCAGCATGCACATTACACTCAGTGGGTAGGATTGGCATGATGTCAGCTGCTCTGTAAAGGGTACATAATGGCAGCTATCCACTGTAAACACTCACACTTTATTGTAACAGCTGGCAAACTGAGGTTAGGCCACACCAAGTCAAACCTTAGTTTCTGGTCACCCGCCCGCATGGAAAACTGGAACCCCAGTTTATGAGGACTATTATTAATATTACAGGCGCTTAAGTGTACGTGACCAAGGACAGTGATTTTTAAACACTGCAAAAGATCGAGATACTCTAATAGAGCAGTCACACTACCCTTAACTTTAATACTAGAATAGACAGATACTACTATAAGGTTTTTGACTTGTCCTTGATTAGCTATATAGCTATTAGTAATGCTTCTGTTGCCAGTAAGTAACTTCAGTACAGTATGTATGTAGCATTGATCACTAGCCTAATGATCAGATATACCATAGCTTAAACTTTCCTAACAATTCAGATGTGGTCCTCTAATGATTAATCTAGTAACTCTTCTAGTGGATCTAAACTTGGACTTCCTTATCACTGATCACTGATATACTGACTAGAAATCCGGTAACATTTGGTGAGCTCAAACTTCAACTTTTCCATGATTAAATAATTGCAAGTATGGTCCTAAATTAACAAGTGCATGGCATCCCTTAGTTTAAACATTAACTTAGCTTTCCCACATGATCACTGAAAAACACTAGCCTGGAGCACTCAACAACTCAACTCAAAACTTTGACAGCTACTTTACTGAAGGTTTACTGTATAGAAGGCTGGAAACACATGCATATATAGTTGACGAAGACTTCACATTTGAAAGAGTTTCTGGTGTGTTAATATAGTTTTGGATTATTATTAGCTAGCTAATAAATAATAATTTCCTGACATAGCTAATGAAACATTTCATTTGTAAAGCAAAAGTAGCTACATGAGCAGACCTTTCCTTAGTGTTAGCTACACATTGTTGTGCTCAGCAGTGTAGCTAGCCATCAACAATTTTCCTGGTGCACTTTGCAGAAGCATATAATTAACTACTTATGCTATAAGAATGTTGGTTAAGCTTGGTTGTAAACTCAATATGAAATGGGTAAATTGAGCAAAATTAATAACATTACAGTATTACTGGTGTATATGTAAGAGTCTATGATAGTCCTGAAGTCCTGATCCTCCGCCCGCCCGCATCCTTTTGTTGGCTAGGGAGTGACCAGAAACTAAGGTATGACTTGGAGTGGCCTTAGATACGTAGCTTTGTCACCTGGCTGAGTTAGGCATTAAACTCGGCATTAGAGATTCAACTGTCTGAAATTTCACAATTCGATGTACCAGTCATTTTGAAGCAGCCATGAGACTGCAACTTTAGCACCGTCTTGCCAGTCCGTCAGCCAGTGCATGGTTCCACAACACTGTAGATAAACTGTTTGCTACACTTTCCATATCTAAATTACAAAGTACTGTACACCAAGTTGAATATTGCTAGTAGAAAAGTCACCTTCGTATTCTTCAGTAGGTCAGCTGTTTCAGTCAGTTGCGAATGGCCTTCCTGTTTAACGCATTGCAAAACCCTCCAATTTAGTCAAGCTGCCTGTTCTTGTCAGTAGTGGCTTGATATGTGGAGAGGGTGATGTTGAGTTTTGGGAAGGGTTACATAGTAACAAAGGTAACAAAGTAACAAAATGTTATAAAGCGCAGTAGCTAGCTACACTGTGCCCCTGGGCTCCAACAGCAAATTGCTGACTAGCCAGTACTCCAAATTGTAATTTAAACATGAGTCTGGGAACGACAAGCAAAATCATGAATGAAAAACCTAGTGGAGATTGTATTTAGATAACTAACAAAGAAGCTAACATTTGAGCAGAATGGATTTAAAAAGTGGAATGACAAATGGAAACCATCAAACTGGGTAACTAACAGCCATTTCAGTATATAACTAGTAACCAGCCTAAATCAAGATGTAAGTTGTATAGTGATGAGAGTAAAATGGATTTGACAAGTACGTGTAGTATGATATGTGGTAACTGGCTAACTACCAAACAAATTTCAGCATTTACAGAGTAACAGAAATTTAACTAGCCAAAATAAAGATACAAGTTGTATACCATGAACGTGAGAGTAGAATCGATTTGACAAGTAGCATCATATGTGGTAACCATGTAACTGGGTAACTTCCAGCCAAATTTTACCATTTGCAGAGTAACAGAAAAGTAACCAGCTTAAAAGATGCAAGTTGTATACTATGCATGTGGGGGTAGAATGGATTTGACAAGTAGCATCATATGTGGTAACCATGTAACTGGGTAACCTCCAGCCAAATTTCACCATTTACAGAGTAACAGAAAAGTAACCAGCTTAAAAGATGCAAGTTGTATACCATGCATGTGAGTGTAGAATGGATTTGACAAGTATCATCATATATTATGTTGTAACCATGTAACTGGGTAGCCTCCAGCCAAATTTCACCATTTACAGAGTAACAGAAAAGTACCCAGCTTAAAAGAGGAAAGTTGTATAGACGTTTTTCCAGTATAACGAAGTTGTCCGTAAAATCCGGAATTAGTCACGTTGGTAGGCAACGTAACAATGGCGCCGCTCTGTGAAGCCAAGGAATTACTTTTCCGAGGCCAGGAGCTGGTTGATGAAGAAGTAGAGTTGCTTGCTACATTGTTGCAGAAGCTGAAGGTGCAAGAATTGAAGACGCTCGCTAAGGAAGTTCACGTTCGTTTAACTGGTTCCATTAGAAAGGATGACATTACTGATCGAATTATGGGGATGGCTCGTATTGGGGCTTTGCAGTGTGGAAATCCCGAGTCAGATGATATCACCACCATATCTTACTTGACTGAAGAAACAAAGCGCGTCCTTCGCAGCCTGCCATCTTTTGCGAGTGTGACTTGGTGGGAAAAGAAGTTGCCTGGAATACTGATGGAGTTCACCTTAATGAATTTGGTAGTATATCTTGTGTATGGAAGGGACAAGACGTTTGATATGCAAAGCATGAATGCGTACAGGCAGTTGAAAGCCTTTAAGTTCTTTTATGACGGCTTTGTAAAGAATGTATGGCTGTATCAATGTCCTGTCAGCAATGATTTGAATTTGAGAGTCCTGTACTTCAGAGCCTATGTATATCATTCCCTGTCTTGTGAGACTCCACTTGAGGTGTATGTTGCAGTCAATGGTGACAATGGCGACGTGTATGCTGGGAAATGTTCTTGTGTATCAGGGTAAGTGACCAGTGGGTGTAATGCACCTATAATTGTATCGCCCCACTCCCTTGGGCATAGGTGGAGCTTTACAGGGGAAAAGTATTGGACATCTATTCATTAAGTGCCCAAGTATTTTTGTTTTTGTACTTTCTATACAGCATCAAATAATCCCATGTTGAAACTGGGCCTTATGCTATGTCAAATCCCCACCATAGTCCCATATATATATATATATATAATAGTTTAAAGGCACAATGATAGGTGCAAAATTTATGTATTATGTACACTATGTACTTTATAGGTTAGGTCAGGCATGCAATCACATTGCAGCTCTTTTGTTTTTTATTGATTATCATGCTAATGATGAGGAATTGCCATCAGAATTATCAAAGACTTCGCAACCTATGGCTTGGCATCAACCGCCAAAAAAAATCGTTTCTCCAGAATGTGCACGGAATATGAAATTTGTGAAACATAGTCATGGTGACACCCCTAGATCTGAAACACAAGGAGTTAGTGAAATCAAGAGAAGCTTATTTGATCCACATTTACCAGAACATCGCGTTGAAATTGATCGAAACCATTTACATTTGTTATTGACAGATTTGCAGAATTCTGTACCCAATACAGGCCTACAACAGTTTTGGCGTGACTCGCCAAACCCTAGATGTTTGCAGCCTGCTGCAGAGATCAATAATCCTAGTCTTTGGAATCATGTTTTATTCTCACACAAAACATGGAACAGTGAAACACATGCTGTACAAGTTGATCCATCTGTAGTTGATTGTCATCGCTTCATTAGTAGCATGCAGCTTTCTAACAGTCAAGTGGAAGCAATAGAAGCTGCTACTCGTACACAGTCTGATAGTGAACTGTGGATAGTGCTACATAATGGAAGGCTCACTAGTTCTCGGTTTGGTGAGATATTGAAGAGACGAGCTGCAACAGATCCAACTAGACTAGTTATAGACATTATGGGATATAATGGACCCATGGAGCACATACCTCCTGCAATGCGGTGGGGAAAAGAAAACGAAGCAAAGGCCAGGCAATGTTATTTAGAAAACAGGAAATCTATTGGTGAAGACATGATAGTGCAACCGACGGGGTTACATCTTCTACCTGACAAAAGTTTCCTAGGAGCATCATCAGATGGGAAGATATTATGTAGGAGTACTGACACTTGTTGTTATGGCTGTCTTGAAATAAAGTGTCCATATGTGACCGGATTTCACAAAACCAGGCTTCCACACAAACAAAATCAAACTTACGATTTTACCAGAAATGGATTGCTGGTCTAATACACTATCATATTTCACACTGTACTTCCTTCAGCACTGACAAGTCTGGTTTCTGTAGCAGCTTTCTTCCGACCCTGTCAAAGCCACGAGTGTGAGATTGGCACCATTAAATGGCCATGGCTTTTTGATAATGGTGTGTAGTGAGCTGGGACTTCACAGAGAGCTCGCCAATAGTGTTCTCAGTCAATTTGGAGTAATTTGAGGACCATGGAGAGCCCAAACTTGGCCTCTGGATTCCAATCGTCTTCTTACTCCATTTTATACCCGTATATTAAGACCACCGTCCACCCCCACCCTCCCACCCTATTACTACCCCCACCCTCCCACCCTATTACTACCATCTGTGATATTATTACCCGCTCGAAAAAAGCTGCTCAAAACAGGGCAAATTTTGGGTATCAGAAATGTATACACCCACTCAGTGATAGCTAGTGAACAGACGAACAATTGGTGCAAATTTTGTTTGCACAGCTGTAGGCACTGGGAAGTTATTACACAATGATTCCTTAACATCGCCATATCTCCTAACAAAGCTTTGTGCGTCGAAGCCTTGTTTTGTCAAATTCAGTCACATATAGTATTAAGAGTACCATCACAATTGAACTCACTCCCACTGAGATAGCAGAACAGTTTCCTGCCTTTTTCATGAAGAAAGGATCTGGTGGCCTCTTACACCTTCCTACCAACCATGGATATTATGCACAAGTACAGGGAGAAATGGCAATATTAGGTGTTGAGTGGTGTGACTACATTGTGTACAGCAATGGCGTTGTGGTGGTAGACAGCATTTTGGCTGATGCAGACTACTGGAAGAACCTAGAAGAGAAACTAGAACAGTTTTACCTCTACCATGTTGTACCAGAACTGTTGTCGAGGTGCATGTTCCTAGAGAAGTTTGGAGTGACTGCATAAAACTTTGTATTCTCACACCCAGGCTCTCTTCATTAGTGATTAAAAGCAACATAAAAAAATTCCTAGCATTATTATTGTTGCTAACAAACTAAGATAAGCCAAAGACCAATCCAATATATTGACAAAGTCTGGTCCATTGGTGCTATAAGGAAAATGCCAAGTGATAAGTGATTTTATCTTATTTGTACTTGTGTATTTTCTTTGTATGTGTATCACTACACTGTTTTACAATATTTCAAATATTACAACATTAAAGTCATTAATTAAACGACCAGGGGATTATCAAAGTTAGTAATATACATACATACTGAGTTAACATCACTAACCAAATCATACATTGTGCTAGGGAACTTTTCATTCAAGACTTTAAAACGACGTCCCCTTCCAATTGCCCTTTCCACATGGATGCATAGTTCAGCTATTCTCCGGGTCTTCTCGACATCTGAGGCTGGCATTTGTTTTTGCTAAGATTCTAACCAAGGAGGAACATTTACTAGGATTCCTCTAGCTGCTACCATTTCTTGAATGTCAAATCCCTTATCTGCCATTATCATGTCCCCTGGTTCTAGCATGTCCAACAGACCTGACCTTTCAGTTAGTTCTTTGTCAGACATCCTTCCACCCCATGCTTCTGACACAAAGCTTATCAGTCCTGTGGGTGTACATCCTACAAGAATTTTCCAGGTATTACGACTTTTATACTGTGAATAGGTCTTTGAGGAATTGAGCAAGCCAGATGGCCTCTGGCACTCAATCTCATAACAGTCGATGATTACACGGATGTTACTGAACTTCTTAAAACGATCGGGTAGCCACTGTTACACTAGGTGCCTTGATGGAAATGGAAAAAGTAATCTAAGTTCTTTCGATAAAAATGTTATCCAAGTTGTGAACATTCTACTGTAAGTAGTCTCACTGATCTTAAACCTGATGCTAACATCAAGAGATTCTAGCCCTCGTCGTAACTTGATCAGTACTGCAAACAGCTGCTCGGCCACCGGCAATGACGAAAACCCTTTTCTTCGTGAACTCGACACTTCCGCTGAAACAGCTTCATCCAGCTTGGCGGTTTCACTTCCTCGCCAAGGTTGTAAATGTAGAGCTTTGGGTTCAATGTAGTTTACAAAAGCTACAAAACTGTTGTAAGTTGGCATTCCCGTATAAAATCGAGTCAGTTTATCATTTCCCTTCCGTATTGTTGACACACTGAATTCAGGCCTTTGATGTAATAATGTTTCTAGCAGGTTGATCCGCTGTTCAACTGTGTTCCAAGTTACCTAGGCCTCTGTCTGGCACTCTATACGAAGTAATATAACAATAAATAAAACAAAGCATTACTTACAATTCAAGTTCAAAAAACTAAGGATTGTCCAAAGCTGTTAATAGTTTCAAGTAGTCTCACGTAGCCAGACCTTTTTTCCGTGCAGGGGCTTATCGATTCCATTTAAAGTGCCAGCTTGCAAAAGGGCCTGGGAGATTTGGAGTAGGAAATCTGTAGGGTGTTAATGAAACAAGTGGTTGCAGTGCATGATGCAATGTCACTATATATATTTTATAGCTATAACACGCTTACAAGGGATATGACAAATATATATGCACAAGCACTGCAGGCGCGACTGCTTATATTTTTGTCACATCCCGAGTAATCGTGTTATAACTGTTATATTCTACAGCCCAGTAGATGAAACGATTATAGATGGCAAAGTATAGTGAAACAGCACCTGTTGAGTAGACATCCTTGATGGATCAGACATTTTAGATTCAACGGTGCCACGCCCATTTACTCACGATTAGTGAAGGAGACAAAAGTTCATTGAAAATCCTCCTTACTCAGGTGAGTGATTCTAGGCTCTTGTCAGTATTAGAGACTTGAAATCCTTGATGGATCAGGCATTTTATATTATAGACTCTATGGCGGTGCCACGCCTACCCACTAGCAATTATTGAAGTTAGTGAAGGAGACAAGAGTTTATCGAAAATTGCTCAGGTGAATAATTGTTGGTTGATTAAGGTGCTTGTTATTAGATAAGAATTTCGCGGAATGTGTGAAGTTACACTATATATGGTAAGTGTAGCCATGCACAAAGCGTGGGATATCAATTATATACCACAGTTTGCCTGGTATATCAGTTATATACAACAGTGCGGCGCTTTTGATCTCAATCACAGGTGTGGTATATATATATCCAGTCTCCGTTGAGTTCGATTCAAAACTAATTAGAGTCTGCATATAATTATTGTGACATTGCATTGCGACATGAAGAATATAACCATTTAACCATGTAACACCCTACAGACTTGTAGGGTGCTAAAACAAGTTTGTTATTCCAAATCTCCCAGAATCTTTTACGAGCAGCAGCTTATTGGAATCAATAAGCCCCTGTGTGGAAAAGGTCTGGCTACGTGAGACTAAGTTCCAAGTTCAAACACATAAGTACATAAGAGTATTTAGGTGCAAGCGTGCAATCATTATTACAGTGAAATCTGTCTACTATAGTCAACTTGGAACTAAATATTTCCTGGCTGGTGCCGGGCTGAATTAGGCAGAAAACACTATTGGGTGCAGATGAGTTGAAATTACCCAGTTAGCTAGGAATTACTGTACTGAACTAACAACTACCATACCTATTTCTGCTGGGATACAACAGTCTGTGGCAATATCGTGCTTTGGTTGTAACAATTCTGGCTGCAAATCTATCAGTAAACTCGTGTCGTCTACAAGTTCCGCTACCTCGAGTTCTGCCCCAATGATACAGTCTTCCATCAGTGGTTCTTCCCTTGATTCTTCACAGTTCTCTACTTGACGAGTGTATGGGCCAGTGTACATGTGGTCGTTGTTAAAACCACGAATGCTTCGACGATTCTTCTCCTCCTCCACTCTTCTAAGCTCCAGCGCGTCTCTCTCTTCTTTCCTTCTCCTCTCCGTCTGTGATTTGGCTCGACGGCTAGCACGTTCAAAACGAGACAGGATGGCATTACATTCAGCAGTTCGCGGCTTCTTGGCTTTAATAGATGGTACGTAGTCAGGGTTAGTATACACGTTAGACTTTTTGCCCGTTATGAAATGTTCTGAACAAACCCGGGCTCCTTTGCCCGGTTTCCAAGCCGAACCATCGCTGTTCTTCCTTGAAACAAAGGCAATCCACTTTCGACGACGCTCTTCCTCTTCTTTTCTTTTTGGAAACCGATAAAAACTGATACGGCTTTGCTTAGACTTGCGGTTATTACAACCTACAACCACACAAGTGGTTGGCATAGTTGCCTACCAATGTAACGCATTTCCGGATTTTACTAAGTTAGTCCGTTACACTGGAAAAACGTCTATACCATGCATGTGAGTGTAGAATGGATATGACAAGTAGCATCATATGTGGTAACCATGTAACTGGGTAACTCCCAGCCAAATTTCACCATTTATAAAGTAACAGAAAAGTAACTGCTCAAACCATCCAAAACAAAGATATAAGATACCGTGAGAGTGGAATGGATCTGACAAGTGACATGATACACTGTATGTTTTAACTATTTAACTGGGTAAATCCCAGTAAAATTTCACCATTTACGTATGACTTAACAGAAAAGTAACTACAGTCATACGTTGTATAAAGCTAAAGTAGCTACCACAGAGATGGCTTGCCAGTATCATTTTTGGTAACCACACAACTGGCCTACTTCCAGTTAATTGTGAAGTAACAATGAATGCTGTGTCTTATTACTAACAACAATAGCCTATATTACACAGAGTTATCTTAAGTATATCGCCACTAAGGGCCCGGACAGGAGCCCTGGCAAGGCAAATATTTAAATGTGGCCAGATTTGAGATATGCATGCTTCCACACACACAAAATCAAACTGACGTTTTTACAAGAAATGGATTGCTAGCACGTTACACTATCAATTCTCACTATGTGTTTGTCTGAGTTGTGCTGAGTCTGCTTTTGCCAGCAGTTTTTGTAAGACCCTGTAAAAGCCACGAGTGGTAGCAAGGTACCATTCAATGGCCATGGCTCTGTTTGAACAGTCTGATGTGTGGTGGACAAGGCTTGTAGGGCTCTCCAGTCTCGTCTTTCATCATTTGTGAGTGATTTGAGTACAACAAGAGTCCATACACGGCCCAAGTTGGACCTTTGGATTACAATCGTCTTTTCACTTCAATAGGTACTCCTATATTAAGCCCACCCACAATGCATCCATGCCCACTTTCCCTATTACTACCACCTGTGATATTAATACCTTTACGAAAAAAATAGTTCAAAACAGACTATATTTTGGGCACAAGAAACTTATATACCCACACACTGATAGCTATACATAGGTGAAAGTCAATTTCATTTGTTCAGCTTTACACATTACAAGTTACAATACATTGATACTTAAAATCGCAATATCTACTAATGTAGTTTTGTGCATGGAAACCGGGTTTTGTCAAATCCAGTGACAAATTACATTCCAAATAATTATGTTATTACATTAAAATACAGAATATGCAACTACAGTGTTAGTTGTGTGTGTACCGATAACTGGTTATAAAAGTTTCATAACCAATCTGCATGAGCTAAATGTTTTCATGCACACACACACACTCACACACACGTACACATTATTGTACATAAACATCTTGCCGTGCCCACATGTGTGTTTTAACACAACTGCGTGGTCGAATGTGATCGAGGATTTCATTCTCTTTGTCTGTTTGGTTGTAATCATAATAATTTTTTCTCATGATTGTTTCAATGATGGTTTTAAAAAAAGTGAAACATATGGCCGAAATTGAATGGTATATTATGTAATAGACTGGCATTGATTATGCCAGCATAATTTCTGGAATATAATAGGTAATTAAAAGTGTAAAGCATAATGCCAGCATACTTGGACCATAATGAGAAATTTTTCATAAAGTAATGCTGCCACAATACTGTCACTGTTTACAGAGCTGATCTACTTTGAATATATAAGTAGCACATCCTTATTAAGAGTAGAAATGATAAACTGGAGCTGTGTTTCCACAGTTCCATTTGCAAGATCAAAAGCTTTCCATTGAGATTGTGGTATGGCTGAGATTTCCATTATCGAGATATTCTAATAGAGCAGTCTAATACTCTAATAGGACAATCATCATAAGACAAAAAGGAAAAACTGAACAAAGGTTTGGTGTTTCTAATGAGAGAAAATTCTAGGAGCCGACCCTTTGCATAATGCTGCAAATACTGATGAACAAGTTCTGTCTTTGTATATCTATTACTTTTGTGCACAAAAATTACTGCCAGGTTGAAAAAGACTTCTTAGTGGTCTTAGAATACAGTAGTACAATACAATGGGCCATAGGCGGATCTGAGGGGGGGCCAAGGGGTGCTGTGCCCCCCCTGGCCCTTCTCTGGCCCCCCTTGGACCTACAGTACCATATGTATACCAGAAACTAGAATCATACATTCACACTGCATTTAGAAGTATAGAAAGCCAATTGGCAAATAGAAGACAACGCTTATAAATGTGCCTAACATTTATAGTTAAACTGTACACTGTAAAGAAAGTGAGGCAAATAAATTTGAATTTTGTGCAAGGATCGAGATACTCTAATAGAGCAGTCACTACTCTAATAGAATAGTCGCAATTCTGATGTCATCAATTTACAAATTTTACAAATCGTAACAATGTTAGCTACTCCTTATTTTGATTTGGTATACACTTTACCATCAAACAGGTTATCTCAGATAGGCTAGCCAATCTTTGTACGCATTGTAAATCATACACTTTTTAAGCTAAGCATTATCAAAAATGCTCTGAAATTCAAACCTGGGAGGTCTGATTTTTAAAATTTTCTCCAACTACAGTTTTACAAACTGTATGTCCATCGTTCATCCAGCTATATGCTGAATAAGGTTATGCAAATGAATATAACTTGTGTTCTAGAATTTCCCCATAGCTCATAGTAGAATAAACACTGTTGTGCACTAAAACTTCTTGCCCCACCTTGGCCCCCCCTGACAGTGTCTCCTAGATCCGCCTATGCAATGGGCCTAAATGTACGTATAAGGTAGACCCTATACTTATACAACATTGTTGTATAAGCACAGGGTCTACCTTATACTTCAATATACCCTCATGTGCATGGTATACAACTTACATCTTTATTTCAGCTGGTTACTTTTCTGTTACTTTAGAAATAATGAAATTTGGCTGAGAGTTACCCAGTTACATGGTTACCACATATCACAGGAAAAAATGTGGCATTTCCTGTAGCAGGATATGTGCAGGAAATTTACAGGACAGGTGACATTTCCAGCACACATCCGGGAGATGGAAATGTACAGGAAATTTGCAAATTTCCTGTACATTTCCTACTACATGATAGGGCACAATTTCCTGCAGATTGCCTGCACTGGACATATGAAATTTCCTACAGATTTCTTCTATAAGGTATTTATGAAATTTCCAATACATTTCCTCTATACAATATCTATGGAATTTCCTATAGATTTCCCCTATACAATATCTATGAAATTTCCTGTAGATTCCTCTATACAATATCTATGAAATTTCCTATAGATTTCCACTATACAATATCTATGAAATTTCCTACAGGTTTCCCTTATACAATATCTATGACATTTCCAACAGATTTCTTCTATACAGTATTAATGAAATTTCAAATACATTTCTTGTACAGTATCAATGAAACTTATACATGAGGTAAAAACTGTAAACAATAATATCTACATGGTATTACATTATATACATGTACACAGTTACAAGGGTATAGTATAGCTACAAGTTAGTCACATAGTACAGTACCATATATCAGATTTTGTGACCCATCACGAAATTTCTTTTGCTTGGGACAAAGTGTGATCACCTGGAATGAACCTGTTTAATTGACTACCATCTTTATCATCATATCAGCATGTTTACTCCTTAAGCTTGAGTTTTAACTTTCATTAGCTCATCGTGTCACTCCTTGCTAGATGTCTCTCTGCTCTCTTGGTGTATCGATGTCACTTAATATCTTCTTGATTGATAGCTATTTCCACTTTGTCCTTAAGTTCGGCATATTACAGCTGCCCCACTTTATTGAAGTTTCTGCAAATTGTATAATGTAAATGAATGCACGGTATAATACACATTAACAAAAAAATGTAACCTACACTACAATATAACTATTTTTCTTGGACATTTAAGAAAGTTGAACGATGCAAGATTACTGGAAACAGATCCAGTGTAACTATACGAAAAATGTTTGAGGTCAGGGCCAACAAATATGAAAAACTGAATACATTAATACTATGCATAGAAAACACATTAATAGTAGGACCTAATGTATTTCGCAGACTGGACTCGCAGACTGGACTAGCAGACTGGACTGATGCACTGAACTAAACAGCTTCTTAACAGTTACCCAGGCATTATCTAGCTCCTATACCACTGGAAACACCATTATCAAGCTAAAACTGTTGAAGCTGCTCTTCCTACAAAATTACAGAGTTCGCGAATGCACTAATTTAATAGAATGTTTACAAAACATGTGTACTTGTGCATACTAGCAGTGGTGGAGGCTATTGTAGTTGCGTAGGATTAATTCCTTTGCTGCTTTACTGCTTAGTACTAGCGGATAGGCTACTGTGAATGATCAGAAGTAAATACTTAGCAATGTTGTTAGTATTGCGCTATACGCTTAATGCTGCCCGCTAAGCTAGTTTACATCTAAAAATATGTTGTCACTATCTAGACTGTGTAGAAAAGGCTATGTGTAGCCTATATCTAAACTATTTATGCACTATTATAACGTCTTGTAAATATTCTAATAAATTAGTGCACGTGCGATATTTGTGACTTTGTAGGAAGAGCAGCTTCAGTAGTTTTAGCTTGACATTAGAGTCTACAGTGGTACAAGAACTAGGAAATTCCTGGATAATTGTTAAGAAGCTGTTTCTAACTTCATGTGAGTCCACTCCACAAAATACATTAGACCTATTAGTAGCAGGTTGGCAGCTATTCTTGAAAACTAGCTCCTTAAGTGGCTGAAATACAGCAGAATCAATACCAAAATCTTTGGCTGGTTGTTGAAGGCCATCCACCACTGATTCTCATGAAGCGAGGTCCTCGTGTCAAAGCAAGAAAATGTGACTAGAGCCTGACAGGGCACCCAGAAAACATAACCTCAAGAAACCAGTTTTGAGCATCAAAATCGCCAGATAGTTTGATAGTGTAGCTACCCACTAGAGGTGGTCGTTCAATTTCCCCTGGTGTATAATTTGGATCCGGTTTCTAAAATCCGGTTACAAATAATGGTAAAGTACTGTGTGGTATTATGTTCAATCCAAATGCACCTGGGAATGCATACATACTACTCAAGGTACTACTTAGCACAATTACTGTAGGCAAGATATGAGCAATGTAGGATATAAGGTTACACATATTTTGAACAGGATGTCTGTTTGTGGCCTTGTTTAATGATACACCACAGAATAAACACATACTACAAACAAATAAACACATAATTACAAACAAGACTTGTAATCACAAAAGAGAACCTCACCTACAGACCAGGTGACACATCAACGACATTCAGTAACAGCTCAAACTCAATTGTAGGTTGGCATCCTGAGGACCGATGGACTTTTTCAACAGGTGCTATAGTCTTAATGATGTTCACCATCTTGGAAAAGCTACCATTCTCTTAATATATCTGGTGATACATTCTGCTGATGAGTAACGCTATATTTATCTCCAGACATACTACTGTATTGATGAGTGCGATTTTGATAACCTGGATATAATAAATATGTGTACTGGACTAGGTGACTCTAAATGATGCCTACCTTGTTTTCCTGCACCGAGTTGTAGTAAGAAGAGTTTGTTTGTTTCCTCACATTAGAAACAGTGGCAAAAATACCATTCCTTTTCACATACCCATATGGAATTATAGCTGTTAAGGTAGGCGGGTGATGTGCGAGTAGTGACTTGAGTCCAGAACCCCTAGAGTCGAGACGGCCGCTTCACTGGCATTCTTTTATTTCACTACTTGCTTGCGGAGTCTTCTCTTTCTCTATGTCACAGAAGAACGCTTCGATTCTCTCCAACTTTCTGCCAGCACCTGCCAACGTCGCCATTTTTAATGTTCCCGCGCAGCATAACAAACGCCTCAACTTTTGTCAGAAAAAAACTATTAAGTTGCACGCTTAGGTTAAAATCGATCGGTTAAAATTCTTGCTCTTTGCGACCCACCCAACCTTTTACTCTAGAAGAGAAAGAGAGTATTTTCCCTCATATTATGTACAGCTAGCTAAATATTATACGTAGCTATACCATAGATTATATAGAGGGCTATAATCTATGGTTTTAAACCCTTAGTGCACAGACTAACGTACGAGAAGCCATACAATTGCACGTAAGAGTTTGCTACTTGATATTATTTCAGCCCTTCAGTACACTCAGACTTACTTCAAAGATTCTGTTGAGCAGCATGCAACTGTCAGCACCCAACTAAATTATTTTAAAAATGCTTTCAGATTGCTGCATCTCAGGCTTGAGTGATGATTTTAAAAATTTTCCTTG
Source organism: Dysidea avara (assembly GCF_963678975.1). Taxonomy (NCBI): domain Eukaryota; kingdom Metazoa; phylum Porifera; class Demospongiae; order Dictyoceratida; family Dysideidae; genus Dysidea; species Dysidea avara. Next base: position 7,641,877 of record NC_089273.1, on the reverse strand, counting down.
TGGAGGGGGGGCCTGCCCCAGACCCCCTTTAAAATATGCTACAATTGCTATGCCCTCAACTGTGGTGGCCCACCCGCCCCTATTTTGCCAGAGCCAGCCCTGCTTGGTAGTCTTGTTTGGTTACACTTTGGTTCACACTTATCAGATTTGGTCAATTTAATTGTTCAGGACAAGTAGTGCAATCTGGATCCAGAGGCAGAGATGGTTTCAGTGCCCACAGGTGATTAGTGCTGTGAGCAACTGGAAATCTGGCTCAGTGCCCGAGACATGCTGAAACACGTAGTAGCTACTGTAATACATGAAGGAGTTGATTATATAATTACAGGGGAGGATCCAGACTTTTAAAAGGGGGGGTTCCACTTTAAATTGCAACTTCAGTCTAGCTGTAAGTTGAAGATCAAAAAAAAAAAGGTCATTACCTGCTGACAATAGCTGCCCCTCACCATAGATGCCCTCACCAACTACATTTCCTTATTTATAACTGTATACATATAGCTTGCTACACTGCTCCTCAAAAGACTACTGTGACTTCTCTATTAGAGTATCTCGAGTAAGAGAGGCTCTTCTTTCAAAAGGGGAGTTCCATGGAACCCTTGAACCCCCCTGAATCTGCCCCTGAATTCGATACAGAATTTTGCATGTATGATCAGCTTTGGCTACACAGCATGTGTAATTCCCACTGAGCCAAACTGGAAATTGACAAATAGCTACACCAAAATCTTTTAAGTGCATTCTATGTAAGTAATTATGCATCAGATGTAAAGCAAAAGCACACATCATAATGTCGACGCCATTTGATGTAGTGTCAAACTCATACATTATGTAGTCGCTTTTCTACGATAAAGTGTGTGGGAATACTATACCTTAAATAGACATATACTTCTTGTAGCCAATATAGCTCCTAATGGTGTTCAGTCCCCTTCATTGACTCATTGTCAATAGTCTCTCAACGGACCACCCTATAGTTTGTGGCTGCTGATAGTAAAATATCTGAGTTGAGTTAGCTACATATACGTATGCTGGTGAGAATTTTATAAATTTATCCCAGAAATTTTATTGTAGTTGTAGTGGCACAATGGATCCTAGCCACTACTGCTATGATCCAGTAGCAGTAGTGGCTACTGGATGGTAGCTTCATTGGTTTCGAATTCGTATACATAATTATGTGTTGACCTGGTTATAGTGGTACTCCTCTGGTAAGAGTAGAAAGGTGTGTGCTTAAGTTCCAACAGGTACTGTAGAAAATGTATGCGAGATGAGTTTCCCAGTTCGCTGTGTATAGAAAATTGTTCCAGCTCATCGATAAAATGTTTTTTTGCTTATTGTGAGATGACACATAACAGCCTATAATATTATTTAATTTTATGGTGATCCTGTGTAATTCATAATACAAAGTGACGTAATTATGCAAAGGTTGCTTATTTTCTGTTTTGTGCCATGGTTACCAATGGGACTCAATAGAGAGTGTCTGGAAAGCCACCCATTTGTTTGTTTAACCATTACTAGCACTTACAAATTGTGGTAAACCTATTATATCAAACAGCATGTAGCATTTTTTGAGCTGTAACAATTTGTTATTACACTAGTGGGGCAAAAAAATTATTAATTTTCAACAAGTAGAATAGGGATCAAAGATTTGATTTTGAAAAAAACTGCGTAAACAAGAAGTAATAGGGATGATAATCCACAAAATTCTATGCATCATCAGTTCAAAGCAAGTTATTTGAATAGTGTACACTCATTTTGCAATTCTTATTTCAACATTTTAACAAAATTTAATCACAAGTTGAAATAGGAATCGCAAATTGAGTGTACACTATTCAAATAACTTGCTTTGAACTGATGATGCATAGAATTTTGTGGATTATCATCCCTATTACTTCTTGTTTACGCAGTTTTTTTCAAAATCAAATCTTTGATCCCTATTCTACTTGTTGAAAATTAATAATTTTTTTGCCCCACTAGTTTCATGATTTTTTTCATGTCCATGCACATGGACTACTTCTTAAATATACGTTCAACAGTACATGATTGTTTAATAAAGAAACCCATTGTAATATCAACTGGCAATAAACAATTACATAAATAAGTTTAATAAACAATTAGTCAAGATTATTCACTGTCAATTCCTCTTCATTTTATTTCAATGACAAGATCCACCAGACTATATTATTCACTGTCAATTCCTCTTCATTTTATTTCAATGACAAGATCCACCAGACTATATCACCCACATCGTTTTATTCTACCAAATTCATCTACCCATTCATACCAACAGAGCTTTTTCTCCAGATCAATTAAGGATTGGAACAACTTACCATCTTCCATCATTGAGAGCAACAATATTGACTCTTTTTCAGCGGAACTGCAAACATTGTATGGAACTCTATAACTGTAATCTTTGTAACTACGTAGCTAAATTCATTTTATGATTGCTTTTTTTCATATCAGCTGTGCTGTCTGCTCAGTAAAAATAATAATAATAATAATAATAATAGTTAACAATACAGTTAACAATACAGTAAACAATACCACTTTCCTTTGACGAGTAGACGGTGCGAAATCTCAACACGAGTAAAACACACGCTTGACAAAACGTGGTCGACTCCAATTAAAGTGCTGAGTATACGGAGTATCCCGCTTTTTATTTTTCTATCGCGTACGGAAGGGACACACCCCTTTTCAATTCGAAATTTACCAGTGTGTTACAATAGCTTACAAGCCTTGTTATGTCGACTCTTAGCTGGTAAACAGCTGAAGAATATAATAGAAAGTATACACGAAAGGCGTACAGTAATAGTTTAAGTGACGAGGTGCGGGCCACACCCCCTTCACTGTCTCGTAATGAAGGAAGTCTAAAACCCGAGTTTCAGTGAACAATAGTTATGTTTAATGTTTAGTGTGATACAACTTGATGCATTTTAGTCCTGTGAGCTAAAGCAATGGAATTTTAAACAATTCTATATTATCATCTGTATGTCTTCTCGATCGAATGGCGTCTCGAAGAGTGATTCTTGCTCTATATCTCGCAATCGCATTAGAGAGGGAAGATTTTAATACCACACAGACCTGGGTACGAATGTTTTTTAAATACGCCATACGGTTTTAGGGCTGATATCTACTTCCTACGAGCTGTAGGCGCGCGAAACAAGAAAGAAAGAAAGAAGAAAGAAAGAAGAAGATGGAGAATCTAACCATTTTCAAAATTTTAAAAAACACCTAAAACCATTTCCCTTACTTTTAATACTTGTTGGCTAGTGTTGTAAACACAAAAGAAAGGTCTAGAATGTTTTAGAAATAAAATCTAAAGCCCGGAAGGCTGCTTTTGGCGTGCGTTCTATTAGAGTGTTTTGAAAAATTTCTGCCTGATCCCTATTATGTACCACTACCGTGGTACATGATAATATAGGTATATTGATCACGAGATTAAAGTTTGGTGCATGGGTTAATTTCTATATTCTGCAAGACAACAAAAACTGTGAAGTGTGCCATAGAATTTTCAGTGGATGCAGATATATTCATGTAATAATTCTATCTTTAGCTACCAGTTAAACTGCATAGTACAAACTGAAAATAAAATTATTGCAAAATTCTACAGTAATTTGAGCTGAAGTGTAACCATATCAATTTAAAATTCCATAGTAACTTCAAATCAATGACAGTAAAAGTGGCACGTGTCAAACTTATATTACATGCCTAACTGCAAACTACCGTAACAGGTGATATGTACTAATACAGAAAATGCATCAGAAATGTAAACAAATTACCTTGAAATTTCCACATAACTGGAAATCACCTGGACAGGTGGTATGTACTAGTACAGGAAATGTTCCAGAAATGTGAACAAAGAACTCCTTGCCAAAATATGGTTGTGGAATTTCCTGCACAACTGGAAATTAGATGGAAGAGTGATATGTAGAAGTACAGGAAATGTGTCAGAAATGTAAACCGAAAAATTTCCTTGACATTTCCAGTTCCAGGAAATGTGACATTTCCTGCATGAGTGGAAATTGCCTGGAAAGGTGGCATGTATTAGAGCAGGAAATGTGCCAGAAATATGAACAAAATATTCCTTAACATTTTTGAAAGTGGCATTTCCTGCAAAACTGGAAATCACTTGGAAAGGTGATATGTACAAGTACAGGAAATGCGTCAGAATTTCAAACAGAAAATTTCCTTGACATTTCCTGTTTCGATATAACTGCCGGAAATGTGGTATTTTTTGCTGTGATATGATGCTAATTGTCGAATCCATTCTACACTCACATGCATGGTGTACAACTTGCATCTTTTAAGCTGGTTACTTTTCTGTTACTCTGTAAATGGTGAAATTTGGCTGGGAGTTACCCAGTTACATGGTTACCACATATGATGCTACTTGTCAAATCCATTCTACCCTCACGTGCATGGTATACAACTTGCATCTTTTAAGCTGGTTACTTTTCTGTTACTCTGTAAATGGTGAAATTTGGCTGGGAGTTACCCAGTTACATGGTTACCACATATGATGCTACTTGTCAAATCCATTCTACCCTCACGTGCATGGTATACAACTTAAATCTTTATTTCAGCTGGTTACTTTTCTGTTACTCTAGAAATAATGAAATTTGGCTGAGAGTTACCCAGTTACATGGTTACCACATATGATGCTACTTGTCAAATCCATTCTACCCCCACATGCATAGTATACAACTTGCATATTTTAAGCTGGTTACTTTTCTGTTACTCTGTAAATGGTGAAATTTGGCTGGGAGTTACCCAGTTACATGGTTACCACATATGATGCTACTTGTCAAATCCATTCTACCCTCACGTGCATGGTATACAACTTGCATCTTTTAAGCTGGTTACTTTTCTGTTACTCTGTAAATGGTGAAATTTGGCTGGAGGTTACCCAGTTACATGGTTACCACATATGAAGCTACTTGTCAAATCCATTCTACCCTCACGTGCATGGTATACAACTTAAATCTTTATTTCAGCTGGTTACTTTTCTGTTACTCTAGAAATAATGAAATTTGGCTGAGAGTTACCCAGTTACATGGTTACCACATATGATGCTATTTGTCAAATCCATTCTACCCCCACATGCATAGTATGCAACTTGCATATTTTAAGCTGGTTACTTTTTTGTTACTCTGTAAATGGTGAAATTTGGCTGGGAGTTACCCAATTACATGGTTACCACATATGATGCTACTTGTCAAAACCATTCTACCCTCTCGTGCATGGTATACAACTTACATCTTTATTTCAGCTGGTTACTTTTCTGTTACTCTAGAAATAATGAAATTTGGCTGAGAGTTACCCAGTTACATGGTTACCACATATGATGTTACTTGTCAAATCCATTCTACCCTCACGTGCATGGTATACAACTTGTATCTTTATTTCAGCTGGTTACTTTTCTGTTACTCTGTAAATGGTGAAATTTGGCTGGAGGTTACCCAGTTACATGGTTACCACATATGATGCTACTTGTCAAATCCATTCTACCCTCACGTGCATGGTATACAACTTGTATCTTTATTTCAGCTGGTTACTTTTCTGTTACTCTGTAAATGGTGAAATTTGGCTGGAGGTTATCCAGTTACATGGTTACCACATATGATGCTACTTGTCAAATCCATTCTACCATCTCGTGCATAGTATACAACTTCATCTTTTAAGCTGGTTACTTTTCTGTTACTCTGTAAATGGTGAAATTTGGCTAGAGGTTACCCAGTTATATGGTTACCACATATGATGCTACTTGTCAAATCCATTCTACCCTCACGTGCATGGTATACAACTTGTATCTTTATTTCAGCTGGTTAATTTTCTGTTACTCTGTAAATGGTGAAATTTGGCTGGAAGTTACCCAGTTACATGGTTACCACATATGATGCTACTTGTCAAATCCATTCTACTCTCACGTTCATGGTATACAACTTGTATCTTTATTTTGGCTAGTTAAATTTCTGTTACTCTGTAAATGCTAAAATTTGTTTGGTAGTTACCCAGTTACCACATATCATACTACACGTACTTGTCAAATCCATTTTACTCTCATCACTATACAACTTACATCTTGATTTAGGCTGGTTACTAGTTATATACTGAAATGGCTGTTAGTTACCCAGTTTGATGATTTCCATTTGTCATTCCACTTTTTAAATCCATTCTGCTCAAATGTTAGCTTCTTTGTTAGTTATCTAAATACAATCTTCACTAGGTTTTTCATTCATGATTTTGCTTGTCGTTCCCGGACTCATGTTTAGAATTACAATTTGGAGTACTCGCTAGTCAGCAATTTGCTGTTGGAGCCCAGGGGCACAGTGTAGCTAGCTACTGTGCTTTATAACATTTTGTTACTTTGTTATCTTTGTTACTATGTAACCCTTCCCAAAACTCAACATCACCCTCTCCACGTATCAAGCCATATCTAGTTCTTGTAGACACAATAACTCACAATTTTTCAAATATCTCCTTTGCCAAAACCTTATGAACAAACTGAATGAACTTTCAGAGGACTTTTCAGTAATATTCGTTACCACGGTAACTTTCGTCGTTAAGTAACTTTCGTCGTTAAGTAACGTATGTAAATGCTACATCACGGGGAGTGAGAATTAAACGGAAAAATTAGATTATCTCGTTGCATCAGTGGTTGCATGCTGCCAGCGGGAGACTCTAAGCAAAGTAAGGTTATAAATACTCTAGAGCATTATCTCATCCTGTACTTTTGTAGGTCAGAATCGTCGAAAATGTTCAGTTGAGTATATGGGTAGTCAAGCCTCCGTTCCTCAACTTCTTCTCCTACTCCATTAGTAATCTACTGTGACTAATGCAGTAAAACTATAAGTGAGACATAAATACTATATTAGTGTTTGGTGATCATGTACAGTCGATTTCAGATTACTTTCTGCCTGCAATTGAACAATTTACAATGTGATTGTTCGATCATATGCATATCAGCTAATTGTTTGCAACCTAGCTCCTTTACTTGTATAACTAAATACTAGTACTAGCACAATAGATACTCACCCCTTTACTGTCAAACAGCAGCGGAGGAAGTAGTTGATATGAGGGGGGCTCCGCTGGGCTGACCCAGACTTATTTCTATAGTTTGGTAAGGTAAGACCAAAAAAAAGGTCACAACCAACTGACAAGAGCTTTCCACCTCACCAGCTACCACTTCTAGCTGATAAACTACATAAAAATCCTTACATAGCTCGCTGCACACTGACTACTTTATTAGAGTATCTTGATCTTTTTCACGGTTTTCAGCCCCACTTCAAGAAAGATAATTTCGGTATGATACCATTCTGAGGGGGGCTAAGCCCCCCCTCAGCAGACCAAGGGGGGCTTCAGCCCCCTAGCCCCCCCCTTTCCGCCGCCTATGCTGTCAAACAATGCCAGCAGTGTACATGTAAATACTGCAAGTAGACATTCACATTATCACGTTTGCAAGTCATATGTAAATTGTTCAAAAGCAATCTAAAATCAACTGTGTTAGTACTACCTGAGTGTGTACTGGAGTCTGTTCTGACAGTGTTGTCACAGTGCTTGCTACAATTTGTAACCACAAACAGTAATTACATATAGTTGCTTATTTTAAGTTCATCAATTCCAGGGGTGTATCCAGGATATTTCCGAAGTGGCTTCCAGATTTAGCAGTGAGGTACAGAGGTCTGGGGCTGTGTTCCCAGCAACTGACAGATTTAGAAAGTGCTCAAATTTACTAGATTTTTGATTTCATGAATAGTAACTATTTCAATTTGTACTTGGTTCCTCATGATTTGTGGCTGGTCAGGTATATATTGTAGTGACCAAATACATTTCCAATTAAAATGATTTAGGTAATTTAAATTTCAACATTTTTAACACCCTTTTTAAAAATTGTATTCTGTTATGAATGTTGTATTAGAGTACGTTTGACTGCTCTATTAGAGTACATCAGACTTTTCTATTAGAGTATCTCGATTTTCTCTAAAGGTTTTTCAATACATAGCCTTAATCCACGTTTGAGGACTAATTGTTAGATTCCTATTAAACTGTAGCTATACTGCATGCTCATTAACACATTGGTAACTATTAAACTGCGTGCGTGCATGCGTGCATGTGTGGTTCACTACTGATAGGCTGGAGTGCTGCTACTGATACTCTCTAATAGAGCAGTCAGTGGAAACTGCAATAGAGTGCTCCAATACATTGTCCAAAGCTCCTTAGATCAATACTCTCTTATAGAACAGTCACTTTGTAGTCAAATACTCTAATTGAGCATTCACTGATTAAAACTTTCAAAGATAATTGTAAGAAATGTTTTTGAGCACATTGGGAACAGTGAAGAGCATAACAGGCAAAAATGTCATGAACTTTTACACAGCTCTCAATCCAGGTCAGTCCATAAAACAGGTCAGATCTGGATTACCTGCTCAAGTGACCCACTGAGCCCAGACAAAATGTGACGTAGATGACCTTATTTCAACCATGTGTGTATGTGCTGTGCACGCGTGTGTGCATGTGTGTAGTACGTAGAACTGAGCCAATAATTTCCAAAACATTTGTTGATTATGTGTCATACACTGTTCCTAATCAGGGACGAAACTAGCACTTTAATGATCCTAGTATGCCCAAAGTATCCTAATTTTAGAGGTCTAAACAACTACAAATGAAACCATTGATGGTGTCAAGGTACATGTCCTGATTTCAAGTACTGTATCGTCAATTATGTCCCGGTCACTTATTATGTTCAGGCAAGTGTTTACCCTAGCCACAAAACTGGTGTCTATAATTTACAAGACCAAAAATCATATTCCTTGGGATCAACTTGAGATAATCTGCATAGATTTCAAGTTTAAAGGAATGCTGTAAAATGCTTTTGCTTCACTGTTTTGTACTAGGAGTTCCTGTGAAACCGGGAATTTATTTCTGTTGTACGACTCTATACCATATTTAGCAACTACAGTGTGTATGATATAATTATATGGGACTGGTCATAGTGCACCATTAGGAAAAATATGAGTATTATTTATCATTAAATTTCATGATTTACTTTCTTGTTTGTTTAGCATCAAATTATGTTCAGCCAATGTAATAGCACTGAGAGAGGTATGTGGACTATTTTCTATATTTCTTAAATTAAAATGTATATTTTCTTATTCACAGGCATTCTGAGAAACTGAAATCAAGATATTGGGCCAGGGGCTGAGGGGTGCATAAGAACTGTGAAGGAAGAGAACATTTAAGTAATATCCAACTGTCACTAGATGATAATAATACTCCATAATGTGTCCGTGGTTGGACAAAAGTTGTGATAATGTATGTGCTTATCATCTGCAAGGCAGATGGATGTGTAGACTATAACTAACTGAACATGCATGTTATATTACAGTACATTGTCAAGCAACATCTGATGAATTATTTACATACACAAAGTGTGGATCTCTCAAGTTGTTCGTAGATCACCACTAGGAATTGTATTAACGAAAGGTTTTGCTAGTATACCAAATAGCCCTTGGTAGTTGAAATACGAACTCAAATCAAGTACAAGTAACACAAACATTAGTTATGCTATAACATTGTGATCACAAGTAATGTTGTTCATTGAATTGTGCAATAATATTTCAGTTGAGTTCCTTGCTTGTGAATAGTTTTCACAACTGCTTGACATGTAGCTGATGAGTTACAAACTTTGATTAGACTCTACAGTCAGGTATGTTTAATCCAGTTGGTAGTAACAAGCTGGTCATTGGGATTCATGCCTCATTTACCCTGTAACAATTATAAACAGTTCACCCTGCAACACTACTAAGTATACAAGTACACAAATATTGGCTTTCACAGATAGTGAGGAAGATTATATAAATGATATGCTTTTAGTTATGTTTGACATTGTTTGTATTTTGTACAAACAATGCTTCCTTTTTATCATGTCACCTTGCAGGACGTACACAGTAATTTTGAAACGTTTTCTCTACAGCTAAGTGACTGTTATATTAGAGTATTAAAATTACCTGACTGCTGTATTAGAGCCAAAAACTATTCTTCAGAACAAGCATTGCTATTGCATGACAAATACTATTTACAAGGTGAAGGCTCCTGTTTCATGAAAGATCCCATGATTTCTGTATACCTGCGGTTTGAATTTATGTAAAAGGGGTTCCTGAAACTTGCCCTTGCCTTGGAAGTACAAAACTCATGTAACCTAGTAGATATTTTCTGTTGCATACAAGACTGTGTGTAAGAAATTAAAAGTATGCACTAGTCACTCTGAGCTGCTTAGCTTTATTTCACTTTTAAACCGGCAATCATGTATATACAAGGGAGTATCATGCTGGCCTATGTTGCACACTAAATTTGAACCCTTCATATGCCTCGAGATTTTTACCGTTACTAATAACAATTATATTGTGTAGTCTCAAGTCTCGTCTTGATTGTATATTGACTTTGGTAGACCGTGCAGCAAGTTAGTCTCGTGCCATCCACCCCTTCACAAAAGTAAAACAGATACTAAATAATCTCAAAAGGAATTCAATTAGACAGTAAGTGTATGTAATTGCTAGTTATGTCAGATGATTACCCTTCAAAAGCATTGCGTTGCCAAGGTGATTTGGTTGTGAACGTGATTGGCACACACTACTAAATCTGAGTGGTAGAATCATTTAGTATCTGTATTTCACTTTTTGCGAAGGAGCAGGCTGTGGCACCTCCTTGTACAATGTGTATGTACATGTATGCAAAGTTTTAATGGTAGTCCCACTCACCTTTACATTAATCAAAATATTACTCCATTTTATAGATGCCACAAAAATTCACAGATGTAAATCTCCAGGAGTAACACTGCTTGAAATGTCTTAGTTTACTAGAGTGGTATATCCCCAGTATATGGAACAGTTAATTGTTTGTTATTTTAGTAGTTTTTTCAGTAAACCTGCATTCACTGATGTTTTACTGAGAGTTTAAAACTTAGTAAAACAACTATGTTCCATATACTTAAAGTTACTGACATTTTACTGTGGGTACAACTACAGTAAAGCAGCTTAACATATTAGTAAACTGAGAACCTTCAAGTAGTGTAATATAATGAACAATTGTGAAGGACCATGTTTCTACCGCTCTTAATCCTCTTACATCTGTTCCCAGTGATCCGAGGCGATCCATGGGCAGCTGGGTACCCGGGCAGCTGACAAACCACTTAGGTGCCCCGTATTTGTTGGTCTTCCACCTTATCTCTCTGTACTTGAATCCATTCCAGATCATTAAGTAGATAAATCGTGACACTGGTCCGCCAAAGCACCCATGTGGCAGCATAGTAACGAATCATATAATAAGCGCCGCATAAGGATGACGCGCTGCGCTTTAGATTGAAATACGTAGTAAATGCACGAAAGAAAATGGAATAAGGGCATCACGAAGGTATAAACGTTATACCCAATGGCGGATCCAGGATGGGGCATTTGGGGCAAATGTCTCCCCCCCCTCTTCTCCCCTTACCTTAAGCTTGTGGAGGAGCCATACTTCTGATTAAAATAATAAACTTTCAGTGGCGTAGCGAGGAAAATTTTTTTACCGAGGCGAAGTTTATACATTGACCTAATTGAAAGGGTCTACTTCTGACTCAACTAACTCACAAACACTTTCAAGTATGGGTGGTACAGTATTTACAGGTCGACTCTCTGGTTGGATGGAAGAAACTGTTTTAGAAGACTCTGAGTGTTTTTCTACATGTCAGGTAATGTTCCAGCTTAGTCTATTTATTTATTTATTTATTTAAATGATATTTAATCAGGGAAAATAGCGTCAGCCAAAGAAGGCTGTTTTTCAGCTATGCCCTGAGAGCACAACAACAACAAAATACAATACAATATAAGTACATACATACACAACAAAACAGAATTACATTGTACAAAATAATGTTTTAAAACCATTCACAGTTTTAGCACTGTATAGTGCTTTAGGTAATCTGTTCCATATGGCCGTCAATGCTACAGTATACCATGTTTCAATTATTAGGCTAGTTTAATTGTACTCAACACAAAACTTACTTACTCTGGAGATAATTCGAGTGGTCAAGCCATCCATTAACTGAAACAGAGGTCATAGCCATATTGATCTGATATGATATTAAAGTGAGAGATTATCTCTTTCATGTGATGCTCAACTGCATGTCTTAAGCATATCAAGCTAGGGAGTCTGGGAGCATGCTCCTTCAAGGAAATTTTTGAAAATATATGATTTGAAATGACACACGGAGGCTATTTTTTGATTGTAACTGCTAATGCATAATATGCATGATCAATTAGCTCAATGCAATGCCATGTAGTTGACTCACTGGAACTTTTGAAAAGTAATATTTATAGACAATAATTGTACATGTAAATGATTTAGCCCAAGCAGTGTAATGAGAACAGTGCCATGAATGCTCTATCACGATGACTGCTCTATTAGAGTATCTCGATCTTTTTCAGTACTTAGCTGAAAAGTGGTCCAACCAATGCCTGACCGTGTCACTATGGGATCCAGCACTACAGCCATAGATTCTATCATGTGTGGTGCAGTAATGCTGTCTAGTAACGTATGAGTAGAAAATTCAGGCCACCAAAACTCAGGCCTGCTCAGTCTGAATTGTTGAGTATTTTTACCGAGGCAGCTGCCTCGGTTGCCTCAATGGTGGCTACGCCACTGACTTTATGTCAGGCCAAGATCAGCTTATAAGATTCACGAAAATATGCACATTTTACTAGGATTTATTACAAATTCACCTGAAGACAAAGTGAACCAAAATCAAACTATGAAATTGTCACCCAGCACCTTCGTGCGTACTAAGCGCCTCTAAAATAATTATCGTGTTGCAGACATCAAAGCCTTTTAAACAGCCTTTAAGGCTTTGAAACCATCTGCAAAGGCCAAAACAGTAAAAAATCAACAGTTAGATACTGCTAAGAGGTGTATTTTTTGCTGCTTCAAAAATGAAGCTATTAACAAGAGAATCTGGGTCTCCCCAACCACCTACAACTTGGCCTGTTTGTGCCCCTCTCCTTGCCAGATCCTGGATCCGCCCCTGATACCTGTGAAGTTTTATACCAACTTGTAGGGATAACCTTCATCCCATATAGTATAACCTTCATACCAAGTGTTTTTTTATACCAGCAAGGTAGGGATAACCGTCATACTCCATGGTATAACCTTCAAAATTCATTTTAACAGTGTAGTTTAGCTAAGTTACTTGTGGCTACACTTGTGGTTTCATTTCGGAAGCCGCATCATACACTGTCATCATCAGATCCGGTGTACACCCGTACAAACTGAAACACACGAGAGTGTGTGAGTAGCTACAAGTGACGAGTATAGTGGTACCTGTGGGGAAAGGTATCCTGGTTACAGCATCAAATGACAATGCTAATGCTAACTGGAACGAGGAGGTTCGCCGTTACACGTGTTCACTACAACTCTTAATAACGCACTACACACACGTGAGCATAATAATACAGAAACCCACAATAACTGTTAATAGTTAGTGTTCAGATCTTCGGGACATCCTCCGGGGGGGACGCACGTAGGGTTGCAATCCACTGCTTCACCAGCTGTTGTCCCTTCTTGGCTGCCTCACGTGTTGGTCGACAAACAGGGGTATCAATTGTAGACTGTCCTGGTTGATCATCAGCTGGTGTATTTGTAGATGTCTCTTCCGTTATTTCAAGTGGATACAGACGAGCGATTGGACGGTTAGTTCTGCCAGTAGTAGTGCGTATATTGGCAGACCGGATCATCCCATCAGCACCCTTGTTGACTGATTCGATTACTGCCATTCTCCAGTTGATCCTCGTTGCATCATCATGGACAAGCACTATATCTCCTGCTTTGACCTCTTGGTGATTATTGCCCGTTACTCTCTGTGTCTCCCTTAACGCTGTGAGATATTCACGTTTCCATCGGTTTTCAAAGTGTTGGATTATAATAGCCTGTCTCTTAGCTCTGTGTCTGACCTCAGGACTATTCATATAATCGGGATCACAAATCTCATCTTCCTGTACAGTGGTATGGGGCAGTTTGACAATTCTCCGGCCATGGAGTAAATGTGAGGGAGTTATTGGACTCAAACCACTAATGTCAGGTGACACATATGTAAGTGGGCGGTCATTTAGGATCGCTTCCACCTCAACAGTAATGGTTTGCAGACTCTCTAGAGTGGCATGTGTCCTGCCCAATGTCTTCTTTAGAGTAGATTTAGTTAAGCCTATGAGACGCTCCCAAAAATCCCCAAACCATGGGGCACGCTTAGATATGAACTTCCACTCCACTCCCTTATGTGCATGAGCATCAGACAATTCAGTAGATGTGAGCAATGCTTTCAGTTCCTCTGCTGCTGCCAAAAAGGTAGAGCCATTGTCTGATAGTAGTAACCTAGGGAGAGATCTTCTTCCAGCAAATCTGCGAAATGCTTGTAGAAAGCATTCTACTGACAGGTCGTTGACAATTTCCAAGTGGACTGCTCGGCATACAGCACGGGTAAACAAACAGAGATAAACCTTACGTTCTCCTTCAGTGGTACGGACGTACAATGCGCCAGTAAAATCCACTCCAGTAATGTTGAAGGGATCTGTGTAAGTGACTCTCGACGTTTGAAAGATTGGGATTTGAGGCCACTCCAGCAGTAAAAGAGTCCCAGAATGTCTGCCACTGCAATGCACTTCCATTGAAGGTTGGTAGCGTTAATTTTGGAAGCCTACTAAAGTTGTGTGTATCTCTTGACTGAGAGGTGTCAATAGTTTGATTAGCAGTGTCCTTCTTCAATTGTGCTGGCTCAGCGGCCAATGTGTGTACTGGCTTCTTGACTACTTCAGTCTCTTGCATTGAATCAGTCTCTGTAGTAGCTGAGGGTGGGTGGGATGTCAGGGTCTGGTGATCACGTTCTTGAATAACTGAGACTGGGGGCTGACTAGCCTTCCTGACAAATTCTTCCACAAACGCGATTTTCTCTTCCAGTTGACAGGTGGAGGTCTGCATCAGTAAGTTCAGTTTCTAACTCTCCTTCGTCTTGGATAGTTGCCGAAATGTCGTCGTTCAGTTTACTTTATTATTATTATTATTATTATTGTTTACTGAGCAGTCAGCCCTGCTGGTGTGCTCAGGAATCACATAAACAAATACATTAGGTACAATAATATGATTGGAGTCTAGCTGTAAATAGATCAGTATCTGCAATTTCAATTGTGTCAGTTGGTAGTATGTTCCACTCGTTTATTGTTCTTGAGAAATAGCTGTTTTGGTATGCCGTGGTGGATGAGGTAGGTAAAATATAGTGAAGATGGTGGTATTGTCTTGTTGGTCGTGTTTTTGGTAAGTAATAATGAGGAATTTGGAGTGATAACTGTTGGTAGTGTATCTTATGCAATATTTGTAACCTAGATAATTTCCGACGAATTTGTAATGTAGGCCATTTCAGCTGATCCAACATTAGAGAAACTGAACTGAATCTGCCATAGTCATTCAACACCCAGCGCGCTGCTCTTCGTTGTAATTTCTCTAACTCTGAAATATCTCCAACGTGGTAGGGATCCCAGACAGCAGATGCATACTCTAGTTGTGGTCTCACCATTGTTAGGTAAGCTGATTCTTTAACTTGTTTTGAACATTTGTTTAGATTGCGTTTTAAGAAATTGAGTGTTCTAGATGCTTTATTGACAACATTTAATAATGGCCTTCTTTGTCTTAAGCTGTGCAACTGTTACAGTAGTAGCGAACACCAACCTTCGTGAGTCCGAGACAACTTCTGAGTTTACGGCACTTAGTTCGCATGATATCGCTTCCTCCACCTTCGCCAGTAACTTTGTTATGCTAGCCTTGCAACTTCGTCTCTTGACGCGGAGGCGTTGTGTATCTTTCATCCGGTTTGTCACAGCACCAATGACGGGTATAGTGGTACCTATGGGGAAAGGTGTCCTGGTTACAGAATCAAATGACAATGCTAACGCTAACTGGAACGAGGAGGTTCGCCGTTACACGTGTTCACTACAACTCTTAATAACGCGCTACACACACGTGAGCATAATAATACAGAAACCCACAATAACTACAATAACTGTTAATAGTTAGTGTTCAGATCTTCGGGACAACAAGTATAAGTACACAACTACAGCTGACAGCTGCCAGTATTGCGCTTGTAGAAGTGGTTTGCAGCTGTTTAATTAATTGTTCAACGAAGAAATATGTCCACCCGTTGTATAGTAGCTGGTTGTAATGGGTGGGGTCTATTCTACGGAACGGAATGATGGACTAAACTGCGGAACGGAATGCTTTCTCAGATTGAAGCTTGCAGCTTACCATTGCTGTACAAGTTGTCAGTGGCACTTCCAGCAGGTAATCAAACGTACCCCAAGAAAGATAAAACGAATTTAAGGATCGATTGTGGGTTCTTGTTGGTTGTCATTAGTAACGAAGTACTAATTGTGGGAATAGCTGACTCAGTGTGTTCATCTTCGGATATATCAAGTAGGGAACTTAATGCATGACTTATTTTTACTAGTATATGAGTTATTTTTACTTACTTGACTTTAGAATGTACAGTCTGAGGCCCAGCCTTTCTAATCGGCATATATCAGTATGTGTATAGCTACACTACAAAGGAAACAAGTATGGTGACAAGCTGAATCAACTCAGTCTAAGCAGAATCTAAAGGAAATTTGTGCAGTGTGTGATGAGTAAACATTCAGATACCTCAATGAGGCTATATTGTGTGAACATCAATGATTCATTAACAGAGTAGTGGACTATTGTCAGATATCTCAACCTGAGTACTGAGTTGAATTCTGGATGGGGTCTATTTTACAGAATGGAATGCTTTCTGAATCAACTTGCAGTTTGGCTAGCTGCTATCATTGCTGAAATTGCATTTTATCAGTGGAACCTCCAGGAAAATGGAATAGGATAATTATAAAACATTAATTAAGTGATTGTTTAGGTAATCATGACTTTATTCAGTCTAATAAACAGAATATATGGTTGATTGAGTGAGGTATCACTTTCAGAATGTTCAGACGACCAGTGATGAGATGCATGGATTCATCGAATTTTTGTTGTGGTTGGAGACATTAAATATCCAAAAGCAAAGTGACTGTACAATATTAATTCACTTTCTTTATATTTTCTCAATTTTGAGCCTGTATACAAATAATTGAATTTTCCTTGTCTATAGAAATCCTAGAATAAGATGGGAGAGAAACTTATCTTTGTTTACCTATACTGTACAACCAAGAGTTCGTAATACTGATTTGTATGGGGGAGAGTGTCTAACTCTCAGTATGGCCGTACAAACACCCTGTGTAAAGTTCACCTTTCATCAAATCAACACCTTTACTGGGGGATAGAAAACTGTTGATTAGTGTTGCTGAAGAAGGTAAAGCCTTTGTTCTGAAATAAGGCCGAGGTGTTACTTTAAGCAGGGTGTTTGGTGAATGCATTCAAGTTAGACACTCTCCACCTTATTATGAACTCTTGGTACAACTTCAAGGAAAATGAAGAAAACATACAGATGAATCAATAAAATCACTACAGTAAGGTGAATTACAGACTAGTGAGATCTTGGTTAATTAAGACAGTGGTTGGAGATTAAGTGTGGTAGCTTCTTGTTCTTGAATATGTTGCAAAGTGGAAGTACAAATCAAAATGGGATATCAATTTCATTATGAAAAATTTGTATACATAAATAATCTAGCATTACTATTTCATTTGTCCTCCACTTAAACATGCTACAACAGTACTAGTGTCAGTACATTGGTAGTGAGTCTACCTTGAAATTTCAACTCTAGAGTAGATCCAACACAGGACAGCCCGCACTGTAACAAATACATGTGATCCCATTGTAATTTCATGGACCAGCTGGACTGGAAATCACTTGAAAATAAATGAAATAATTTAACCTGTTTTGTTTGAAGTGAAGCATGTGAAATGTTACACTTAAGAAATCCTAGGATTCTTAGGTGGTATGTAATTAATGTTAGTGTTCCATTTCAGGTCTGACTAGATACATTGAAATTACACACATCCTGGTCCAAATCATGATTGCCTAGTGGCTACGGGCATGGTTTCACATGCAGCTTATAATAGAGATTTGGCTGATCTTGGAGTTTTGGTATTTAGCCTGATTCAAGGCTAGCAGTCAGACATATCCTTGAATTGTGCAACAGATAAAATCAGCTCACTATTGAATACGGCATTAGTCCACTGCACCAGCTGTTAATAAATAAATAATTCCATGCACACTTCAGTGATGTTTGCAGAATATACCCTCCTTGTGGTCTGCCAAAATATTTGCTCCTCACACACTGCACAAAATTCTTCAAGTTTTAATTCAGCTGGCTCTTTCCTGTTACCAGTATCTTCTTGCTTGCTTTATTTATACACTGACTTATGACTTGAAAGACCTGCCCAGACTGTTTTCTAAAGTCTAAATAAGAAAAACAGCTCACATAAAGTTCCCTTCCGTATGGATGAACATCACTGATACAGCTCATCCCACAATAATACTTCGTTACTAATGACAACCAACGAAAACCCACAATCGATCCATTAATTCTTTTTATCTTATGTTTAATCACCCACTGGAGATGCCACTGCTAACTTATAAGGGAAGTTTCAGCAATGGTAAGTTGCAAGCTTCAATTTGAGAAAGCGTTCCATTCCATGGTTTAGTCCATCATTCCGTTCCGTTCCGTTCCGTAGAATAGTCCCCACCGTTGTAATGCTGCTAGCGGATTCGAGAGTGGGAAAGGCTGCAGTTTTAATACGTTTCCAAAAGATGAAGGGTTACGAAGAAAGTGAACCAGTGCAGTGAAGAAGCAAAGGAGTGACTGGGAAGGCCCAACTTCGACTTCAGTATTATGCTCTAAGCACTTTGAAGCCAGCTGCTTTGATACTGAAGGTAGTCGTTACAGAGATCCAATGGGATTTCCAGCAGCCAAGCGCCTTAAGCCAGATGCTATTCCCACTATATTTCCAAAGTCAATTGATAGGTTTGAGGGACCTGGAAGTACAAGCAAGGCACCAAGACCAGCTTTTGAAAAGCGTCAACAGAAGTCTGTAAGCTATAACAACTTAATGTAATAAAACTTAAATCAAGACACACGATAGTGTGTCGTGCGGCCCAAGAAGCCGGCGCGCCACACCGTGAGTATATTAACAGGAAGAAAGAAAACGCAATTTTGACACCTATGTAGCTCTGTGATCCCTTATCCGATTGGAAACAAATTTGCTAGAGACGTCTCGCCCAGTTAGGGGAGTCTACATACCAAATTTGAAGAAAATCGCTCCAGCCATTTCCGAGATACGAGCGAACAAAATTTCGTTTTAATTTCTTCGTTTTTTTCTTCTTCATCTTCTTCATTTCGCACACTTCGCAAAATTCGCCATAAAACACGAATGCGTGCTCGGATTGGGCTGAAATTTGGCACACTTAAAGGGCTCATTAAGGCGGATCTTCGTACCAACTTTGGTAGGAATCCGATGAACATTCACGGAGTTATTAACCGATTATTTGCGTAAAATAAGGTCGAAGGTCTGTCACGCCTACAGGGTAAACCCCTTGGAGGAATCAGTTGAAAATTGATATGTAGATGGAGCAACCATCGTAGGAGTGCCTTATTGTGGTTTGAAAGGAATCGGGATAAAGACCATGGAGATGTGACACAAAACCCAACCTGTGTCAAAATTACGCGATCGATTTTTATGAACAAAAAACTATTAGTTTTCGTGTCTACCAGGCAAACCGCTTAGAGCAATGAACTGAAAATCAGTATGTAGCTGGAATAATCATCATAGAAAGTGCTTGTAGTAGTACAGAAGAATCGGACTACAAATCACTGAGTTTTGATTCGAAAGGCAACTACGTGCAGCAAATGCGAGATCGAGATACTCTAATAGAACAGTCACCTTAATAAAGCATTCAGCTGAATGTATAATTTACTCAGTTATATTACATTGCAAGTTATTCTGTAGGGAATTCAGCTACAAACAAGTCACCCTGTAGTCAGATAAGCTAGAAGAAGGTACTTAATAGAGAGTTCAGCTCCAAAGAAGCCATCACATAGAGAGTTCAGCTCAAATAAATCACCCTGTAGAGAATTCAGTTACAAACAAATTGCCCTGTAGAGAGATCAGCTAGAAGAAATCACATTGTAGAGAGTTCAGTTACAAAGAAACAATCATACAAAGAGTTCAGCTACAAACAAATCACCCTATAGAGTGTTCAGCAAGAAACAAGTCACCCTGTAGAGAGATCAGCTAGAAACAAGTCTCCCTGTAGAGAGTTCAGCTAGAAGAAGTTACATTGTAGAGAGTTCAGCTACAAAGAAACTGCCATGTACAGAGTTCAGCTGCAAACAAATTTCCTTGTAGAGAATTCAGCTACAAACAAATCACCCTGTAGAAAGATCATCTAGAAGAAGTTACCTTGTAGAGAGTTCAGCTACAAACAAATCACCCGTAGAGAGTTCAGCTAGAAACAAGTTACCCTGTAGAGAGTTCAGCTAGAAGAAGTTACATTGTAGAGAGTTCAGCTACAAAGAAACTACCATATAGAGAGTTCAGCTGCAAACAAATTGCCCTGTAGAGAATTCAGCTACAAACAAATCATCCTGTAGAAAGATCATCTAGAAGAAGTTACCTTGTAGAGAGTTCAGCTACAAACAAATCACCCATAGATAGTTCAGCTAGAAACAAGTTACCCTGTAAAGAGTTCAGCTAGAAGAAGTTACATTGTAGAGAGTTCAGCTACAAAGAAACTACCATATAGAGAGTTCAACTGCAAACAAATTGCCCTGTAGAGAATTCAGCTACAAACAAATCACCCTGTAGAAAGATCATCTAGAAGAAGTTACCTTGTAGAGAGTTCAGCTACAAACAAATCACCCTGTAGAGAGTTCAGCTAGAAACAAGTTACCCTGTAGAGAGTTCAGCTAGAAGAAGTTACATTGTAGAGAGTCCAGCTACAAAGAAACTACCATGTAGAGAGTTCAGCTGCAAACAAATTGCCCTGTAGAGACTAACAAATCACCCTGTAGAAAGATCAGCTAGAAGAAGTTACCTTGTAGAGAGTTCAGCTACAAAGAAACTACCATATAGAGAGTTCAACTGCAAACAAATTGCCCTGTAGAGAATTCAGCTACAAACAAATCACCCTGTAGAAAGATCATCTAGAAGAAGTTACCTTGTAGAGAGTTCAGCTACAAACAAATCACCCTGTAGAGAGTTCAGCTAGAAACAAGTTACCCTGTAGAGAGTTCAGCTAGAAGAAGTTACATTGTAGAGAGTCCAGCTACAAAGAAACTACCATGTAGAGAGTTCAGCTGCAAACAAATTGCCCTGTAGAGACTAACAAATCACCCTGTAGAAAGATCAGCTAGAAGAAGTTACCTTGTAGAGAGTTCAGCTACAAACAAATCACCCTGTAGAGGGTTCAACTACAAACAAGTCACCCTGTAGAGAGTTCAGCTAGAAGAAGGTACATTGTAGAGAGTTCAGCTACAAAGAAACTACCATGTAGAGAGTTCAGCTGTAAACAAATTGCCCTGTAGAGAATTCAGCTACAAACAAATCACCCTGTAGAAAGATCAGCTAGAAGAAGTTACCTTATAGAGAATTCAGCTACAAACAAATCACCCTATAGAAAGATCATCTATAAGAAGTTACCTTGTAGAGAGTTCAGCTACAAACAAATCACCCTGTAGAGAGTTCTGCTAGAAACAAGTTACCCTGTAGAGAGTTTAGCTAGAAGAAGTTACATTGTAGAGAGTTCAGCTACAAAGAAACTACCATGTAGAGAGTTCAGCTGCAAACAAATTTCCCTGTAGAGACAAACAAATCACCCTGTAGAAAGATCAGCTAGAAAAAAGTTACCTTGTAGAGAGTTCAGCTACAAACAAATCACCCTGTAGAGAGTTCAGCTACAAGCAAGTCATCCGGTAGAGAGTTCAGCTAGAAGGATCACCTTGCGGAGAGGTCAGCTACAAAGAAATCATCCTGCTTCATCTTTTCTTCTTCCTGTAGTAAAGAAAAAATGACAGGTTAAAAAGCCCTAAAGTCAGCCATAGGCCGGCTTTGGGGTATACAAATACAAAAAGAAGTGAAATCTAATCCAAAACAGCCAAGCTGTAAAAAAAGAGTGCGGCCCTGAGAAAGGCTATGGTGAAAAAAGATGTGAAATCCAAGGTGGCGGCCAAGAAATGGCTGTGATGGTAGGTTAATGGTAAAAAATTTAATAACAACAATTCAGGTGAATTTGGTGCCGCTTGGTCTTGGCACAAAATTCACCTGAATTGTCGTTATTAAAATTTTTACCATTAACCTACCATCACAGCCATTTCTTGGCCGCCACCTTGGATTTCACATCTTTTTTCACCATAGCCTTTCTCAGGGCCACACTCTTTTTTTACAGCTTGGCTGTTTTGGATTAGATAACATTTACATAATTATTATAATAATAGATAATAGCAGATGTCTTCTCTACAAGCACATCCCGAGATGAAGTCTGTTGAAACACAAGCGTCTATAAAAATAAAACAAAAGAACAAAGGTATGTGCATGTGTGTGTTCTGAGTGTGACCTTACCATTGTGCCATTTAAACAGGAACATAGCCCACCCAAAACAGAAATCAGTAGAAATACAATGTAATCTCTGCCTTTACAATTTATTTCGCATGAGCCATCACCAGTACAACACACAGGAATCGAACCAGATCTCCAGTCCACTACAATGTGTCCAGATGATTCTTTTACTAATGTTGACCTGGACACTTCATTCTGCCTTAGCCAAGAGGATTATACCACAGAGTAAGCCTGTATAATGACATGATTTCAACATGTTATTACATGTTGTACTTATTAACACTCTAGAGATGACACTGAAATGTCTCCACAGAATGAAATCAAATACTTAGTATTTCATTCTCACCTGTTAAGCCTATTCACCCAATGTAGATCATGCCATTTATCATGCATTGGTAGGATTTCAGACAAGCAGGAAACTTATATTGCTGTTACTCAGGAGTGTTCCCACTGTGGCTACCAGTGGACTTGGAGAAGCCAGCCATTTATCTGTGACACACCTGCTGGAAATTTGTTGTTGTCAGCATCCATCCTATTTAGTGGTGCCACTCCTGCCAAAGTGCTTCATCTTCTTGATCACCTAAAAATGGGATGCATTAAAGACAGAACTTTTTTGACCATCAAAAAGTTTACCTTCTGCATTCAATAAAAGCAATATGGAAGGAGAGTCAGACTGTACTGCTACAGCAGTATATAGCATGAGGTAGCGCTCTTTCCATAGGTGGAGATGGAAGATGTGATAGTCCTGGTCACAGTGCGAAGTTTGGTTCATATGGAATAGTTGATATGGACTCCAAAAAAATTACCTATCTTGAACTTGTTCAGGTAACCACATTGCTACAAGATATGCTGACACTGACTGACTAATTTACAGTATAATCAGGTCACATCAAGCAACAACATGGAAAAGGAGGGACTGTTAAAGGCTCTCAATTTTCTAGCCAGTAAGTCTTTAGAAGTTGGGACTCTGGTAACGGATAGGCACAAGCAAGTCAGTAAGTTTGTTAGGCAGCAACATCCACATATTGACCATCACTATGATATTTGGCATGTTTCCAAAGGTATGTATATATTATTTTTAATAATCCACCATTGAAATATCTTGGATTTGTAGGTATTAAAAAAAAGCTTGGCAAGTTATGAAAACAAGCAGACTGTGACCTCGTCAGGGAGTGGACAAAAAGCATTACCAATCATCTTTATTGGTGTGCAGCGAATGGAATTGATGGTGATGACATCTTGAAGCGGTGGAAGTCATTGATGGATCACATTTGTGATGAACATGATGAATGCTACTGTACCACACAGCACTGTCACCTGAAGATAGACGAAAAAAGTGGTTTACACCAGGTAACATTATCAATACCTTTATACTCTTTTGAAATTCTATAGTTTATTATACAACACACAGGCAGCAGAGCATATGAAAAATTATAATACATACTCTGCAGTAAGACGTTGTTGCCAGACATCAAGAAACTATCATCACAGCATCAAACAAGCAGCTTGGAGGCTTATCACAGTGTCGTGAACCATTTTGCTCCCAAGTTGCTGTCTTTCTCCTATCATGGATTGCACTTTAGGTTGTTGGTATTACATAGCTGATATCAGTATTACATAATTATTGTAATTAGGTTGTTACTAGCTGTATTACACTTTAATGAGAACTTTGGAAGACCACAAGCAAGGACAAGGGAAGGCAAGGAGCATTTAGCAATAGCATATACAAAGGCTAAAGCCGGTGAATGCACTCCTAAACCTATCCCAGTTCCCAAGACATACAGTAAGTGAAAAAGAATAATTTTGTTTCATGTATCATGTGAACTTTCAATATAGTCTATGTAGAGAAGCTGATGCACAAAGCAGTGGAGTACTGTACTGCTGGTGAAAAACATGAGCACTCTGAATCACCCCCACCATTGGCTAGTGCATATGAGCATCCCGACAAGGACACTATTCCATCGTTCTCTCGATACAAAAGATAATAATTTATCATCAACATACTGCATACACATTAATATCTTTTTTGTACTGGAACATGCATATGTGACCGAATTTTCGAAAACCGTCGATATACGCACAATAGTACCTTTGTAATAAAACGCATGTTCCTCGTAGTGTCCGCCCTCTTTTAGCCAGGGTCTTAAGTGTTGAACT
Organism: Dysidea avara; assembly: GCF_963678975.1. NCBI lineage: Eukaryota > Metazoa > Porifera > Demospongiae > Dictyoceratida > Dysideidae > Dysidea > Dysidea avara. Next base: position 7,617,139 of record NC_089273.1, on the reverse strand, counting down.
TCGTAAAGCTTGCTCATCTGTTTGGGGTTTTGTTCGCTTGACTATGTTTGCAAAAGCTGTTCTACGCATTCCAGCTACTAATAGTCAACGTCGCCGCTTTGTCATGTCTTCTGTTTTACTCGACCGTTTACATATTTGGAATCAGTCTGGGGGCATTCATAGCCTTTGGAATTCTTTGCTAGATGATCTCAAAGTTTCTAAGCCTCGTGGAGGGGTTTCTCATGGTTTGTATTGTAAGACTCGTATTTTGTTTTGGGCTAGGGAGGGAAGATATAGTAATGCTCTTCAGGCCCTTTCATCTCAGGGTGTTGCTGGTCATGATGATGATTCTGCATATGAAGATTTGCTCCATCGTCACCCTTCTTCGCCATGTCCAGATGTAAGTGTGTTGCCTTCTAAGCCTGCATTGACAGTTGATGACTCAATGGTTTTGTCTTGCTTGCGAGCATTTCCAAAGGGCACCAGCCCTGGAGCTTCCAAACTCCGTGCTCAATATTTGTTGGATGTGATTGCTGGGTCCACTGCTCCTGCCACTCGTGATTGTTTTCTTTCTCTAACCTGTCTGATGAACCATTTGCTTTCTGGAAAAGCTCCTTCTTGTCTTTCTCCTTGGTTGTGTGGGGTGGGGTCTATTCTACGGAACGGAACGGGATGATGGATTAAACCACGGAACGGAACGCTTTCTCAAATTGAAGCTTGCAACTTACCATTGCTGAAACTGTCCTTAAAAGTTATCAGTGGCACCTCCAGTGGGTGATTAAACATAAGATAAAAAGAATCAAAGGATCGATTATGGGTTCTTGTTGGTTGTCATTAGTAACGAAGTATTAATTGTGGGATGAGCTGTATCAGTGATGTTCATCCATGGTTCATCTACGAATATATCAAGAAGGGCACTTTATGTGAGCTGTTTTGCTTATTTTGACTTTAGAAAACAGTCTGGGCCGGCTTTTCAAGTCATAAGTCACTGTACCAATAAAGCAAGCAGGAAGACACTGGTAGCAGGAAAGAGCCAGCTGAATTAAAACTTGAAGAATTTTGTGCAGTGTGTGAGGAGCAAATATTTTGGCAGACCACAAGGAGGCTACATTCTGCAAGCATCACTGAAGTGTATGCATGGAGTAATCAACAGCCGGTGCAGTGGACTAATGCCGTATTTAGTAGTGAGCTGATGTTTTTCTGTTACACAAATTCAAGGATGTGTCTGACTGCTAGCCTTGAATCAGGCTAAATGCCAAAACTCCAAGATCAACCAAATCTGAATTATAAGTCTTCTATGCATGTGAAACCATGCCCATAGCCACCAGGCAAATGTTATTTGGACCAAGATGTGTGTGTGTGTAATTTCAATGTATCTAGTCAGACCTGAAATGGAACACTCACATTAATTAAATACCAGCTAAGAATCCTAGGATTTCTTAAGTGTAACATTTCACATGCTTCACTTATACAAAACAGGGTAAATTTGTTCGTCTGTTTTCAAGTGATTCCCAGTCCAACTGGTCCATGAAATTACAGTGGGATCACATGTATTTGTTACAGTGCGGGCTGTTCTGTGTTGGATCTACTCTAGAATTGAGATTTCAAGGTAGACTGCCAATGTACCTGTTGTAGCATATTTAAGTGGAGGACAAAAGAATACAGTAATACTATGTATACAATTTTTTCATAATGAAATTGATTGATTTGTACCTCCACTTTGCAACATATTCAAGAAGTTACCACCCTTTTAATCTCCAACCACTGTCGTTAATTAACCAAGATCTCACCAGTCTTTGTTTTTTTCCATCTACAAGGAGCAATAATTATCTGAAGGCTCTAATTCATATTATGTATTTAAATTTGTAATTCACCTTATTGCAGTTGTACTAATTTTATTGATTTGTCTGTATGTTTTGTTCATTTTGCTTTGAAGTTGTACAGTATAGGTAAACAAAGATAAATTTTCTCTCCCATATTATTCTAGGATTTCTATTGACTAAGAAAAATTTAATTATTTGTATACAGGCTCAAAATTGAGAAAATATAAAGAAAGTGAATTAGTATTATACAGTCAGTTTGCTTTTGGATATTGAATGTCTCCAACTGCAACAAAAATTCAATGAATCCATGCATCTCATCACTGGTCATCTGAACATTCTGAATGTGATACCTCACTCAATCAACCATATATTCTGTTTATTAGACTGAATAAAGTCATGATCACCTAGCCTTTTCCTGTCACCAGTAACTTTCTAGTTAATTCCTCAGAGGATATTATGCTCTGAAAGTGAAGAAATTGAGTGGTATTCTAAACTATTTATCTTGTCAAGATCAGCAGAAACAAATGACATCCAATCGGCTACTGTATTGTAGTAACAAAACTTGCCTTGATCATGCAATAAATGAATTGAAGAGACCTGCTTTGATTTATGAGGTAGTAGAACAATCATTGCATGAGACAGCTATTAGTATTTTATTATTATTCTATTCCATTTCCTGGAGGTTCCACTGATAAAATGCAATTTCAGCAATGATAGTGGCTAGCCAAACTGCAAGTTTAGATTCAGAAAACATTCCATCCTGTAAAATAGACTCCATCCTGGATTCAACTCACTACTCAGGCTGAAATATCTGGCATTAGTCCACTACTCTGTTATTGAATCATTGATGTTCACACAATATAGCCTCCTTGAGGTATCTCAATGTTTACTCCTCACACACTGCACAAAATTCCTTTAGATTCTGCTTAGACTGAGTTGATTCACCTTGTCACCATACTTGTTTCCTTTGTAGTGTAGCTACATACTGATTTATGCTGATTAGAAAGGCTGGGCCCCAGACTGCCAGTACATCCTGAAGTCAAAGTAAGCAAAAACAACTCACATACTAGTAAAAACAAGTCATGCATTAAGTTCCCTACTTGATACATCCGAAGATGAACGCATTGAGTCAGCTATTCCCACCATTAGTACTTCATTACTAATGACAACCAACAAGAACCCACAATCGATCCTTAAATTCGTTTTATCTTTCTTGGGGTACGTTTGATTACCTGCTGGAAGTGCCACCGATAACTTGTATAGCAATGGTAAGCTGCAAGCTTCAGTTTGAGAAAGCATTCCGTTCCGTAGTTTAGTCCATCATTCCGTTCTATTCCGTTCCGTAGAATAGACCCCACCGTTGTGTGGAGCTCCTTTGACTGCTTTGCTAAAGAAAGGTGGAGGGGTCCGCCCAATTGCTGTGGGTGAAGTAATTAGGTGCCTAGCAAGTCGATTAGGTTGTCTTGCTGTTCGTCCTTCTCTCCCTAGTGTTTTTATCCCCTACGGTCAAGTGGGGGTTGGAATTCCTGGGGGGTTGGAGACTGCTATCCACGTTACTCGTCATTACATTTACCAACATGCTTCTGACTCTTCCTTAGCTCTGTTAAAAATAGACATGAAGAACGCTTTCAATGAATGTAGTCGTACTGCTTTTTTCGAACGAGTTGTCATGGACAGTGATCAACATTATGTATATATATATATATGTATTGTGGGTTTTGTATATTGCTCACGTGCGTATGATTAGTTCAGCAGTGTGTGAACACGTGTTAGTGTTTTACCTTTGGTCTCGTACTCGGTCGACGTTACAATATTCTACGAGTGTCAAACATCGCTAACGGTTTGATGCTGTAACCAGGATTACTATCTCTACAGGTAACGCCGCTGTGCTGTCATTTGGTGCTGTGATCGAAACTAGATATGGACGATCTACAACGTCACCGAGTAAAAACGACGCGGACTCAAGGGAAGCGTGACCAAACTCCTGGCGAAGGTTGAAGATATGCTCTCCGCTGAACTTGAGGCCGTACACCTTGACTCTATCCCCGAAGCTCGACGAATTTTAGCTTCTACCACTGTCACACAACTGATGGCGAAGAGGGATCAGATAGAAAAGTTGGACGAGGCGATCGTGGAAGCTATTCAAGATGAAGAAGACCTGGAAACCTAAGTCTGTGACACTGACACATACCTGACAACACTGGAGGAAAGAATTGCATTTCTGACAGAGTATGTCAAACGAGCCGTCCAACTACCCATCACAAGACAGTCAACGCCTCGTAAATTTTCTACGGAATCACGTGAGTCACCTAAATTAATGCCCGCCATACAAGATACAGCTACACATGAACCCATACAAGATACAGCTATGCATGAACCAGAAGTAGTAAAGAAGCCAATACACTCAACTGCTGCTCCTGCTGTTGCCACCACTCATGATAGTAGTACCACACATGAGAGTAGTGAAACTACACATCATCACAACTATAGTAGACTTCCCAAACTAGCCTTACCTACCTTCAATGGGAATCCCATCCAGTGGCAGTCCTTTTGGGACAGTTTCTCAGCAGCAGTTGACTGTAACCCACACCTATCAGGGGCACAGAAGTTTAACTACTTGCGCACCCAGTTACAGGGGGATGCAGCACACATCATTGGTGGCTTTCCACTAACTGATACTAACTATATTCATTCAGTTGAGCTGTTGAAGGAGAAATATGGCCAGCAATATAAGTAAGTAGATGCACACATGGAGGCCTTACTGAATGTCCCAGCTCCATCTCATAATCTAGCAAGTCTGCAGTCATTTCACAATACTGTACAGATCCACATGAGAGCACTATCTGCACCTGACATGCCACCAGAATCCTATGGCCCACTCCTAACCTCTGTTATCTTGAGTAAATTACCATCTGAAACCAGAACAAACATGGCACGGGATCATTATGACTCAAAATGGACAATTGATGAGCTGTTAGTAAGTATCTCAAAGGAAATACGGATCTTTGAAGTGGGTCAGAAACCCGGTCGTAAACTTGGCTATCACACTAGTTCACTGCCAACTACGGGTTCCTTTCATACAGCCACTAATCACCACTGAGGAGTATCACATGATAAACCTAGAAAGGATCCCAACTGCATTTTCTGTAAGGGAGCACACAAACCTGGCTTGTGTAATACAGTTACTTGTCATAGAGAACGCCTTGCCATTGTTAAAAATGCTGGCCTCTGCTTTAATTGCCTTGCATGTCACAAAGTGTCCCAGTGCACTTCAAGATTTACGTGTAAAGAATACCGCAGAAAACACCATACTAGCCTATGTCAGGCATTCACCACAACTGATAAGCTGCCATCTCAATCACCTTCAACTCCACAGCAAGGTCATACTACCAGTGCCACAACAGCTACTGAACAACAACCAGTAACTGCGGTAACTACTGCATCGCTATCTGCCCTTCACACAAGTGTTTGCTTATTGAAGACTGCCATAGCTGACATATCAAGTGGGCAATCTGGACACACTACAGTAGAAGGAAACATTCTCTTTGATGAGGGTGCTCAGCGTTCTTTCATTACGCAAGACCTTGCTGACAAACTTCACCTTCAGCCAACCAGCCATGAAAACATACCTGTTTCCTCCTTTGGTGCACATTTGTCTGCTGTTAAGAGACTAGCAGTTGCATCCATATTCATCAACACTCTGAATGGAATTAAGATCTCGGTATCCGTTTTGATTGTTCCCCTACTGGCTGCACCTGTACGTAACTCTGTGAGAACTCATCTGAGCCAGCTCCCTTACCTACAAGGCTTGCAATTAGCTCACCCAGTAACAAGTGATGAAAACTTCCACATTTCTGTTCTTATTGGGGCGGACTTCTATTGGCGTTTCATTCAAGATCGTGTAGTCCGTGGTGATGGTCCAACAGCTGTCGAATCCAGACTTGGCTATCTCCTATCCAGCCCGCTACCCCTATCCCAGTCCATCAATATATCGTGTGTTCAAATCTCAGGCCTCTCTTGTATCACCGAAGAGACAGACTACAGCACTTCCTGGAAGGTGGAATCTATGGGAACTACCACAGCCACACAGAATTCAGATGCTGAGTTTTTACAGACTTACTTGACAACCAAGGTCACTGCAATCTGATGGCTCCTACAGTCTATAGTTACCATGGAAGAGTAATCATCCACCACTTCCATCTAATTATACCATCTGTGTTAGACGCACAAGATCTATGGCTTACCGACTAGCCAAGACACCCAACCTCCTGAGAATGTACAGTACTATCATTGAGGACCAGGAAAGGCAAGGATTCATTGAGAAGGTGAACAACAATCTGGAGCAGACAGCTGTAGCTGTGCACTACATTCCACATCACCCTGTCAAAAAGGACTCCTCCACCACACCGATTCGGATAGTGTATGACTGTAGCTGCAGACAATCATCTGACTCCCAAGCTTGAATAACTGCCTAGACCCTGGACCTCCCTTTCTCATGGACCTCTGTGCTATTCTCCTCCGATTTCGTCAATACGAGTTTGCCTTTTCATCCGACATTGAGAAAACTTTCTTACATGTCCATTTGGATCCATCAGACAGAGATGTAACACGTTTTCTGTGGTTATCGGACCCAGCTGATACAAGCAGCCCCTTTACCACCTACAGGTTTAAGGTAGTATTGTTTGGAGCTACTTGCTCTCCATTTATGTTAAATGCTGCACTGATCTACCATCTGTCCCAGAATAACTCAGAGGTTGCTCGTGATCTCCTTCACAATCTGTACGTTGACAATGTTGTGTCTGGTTGCCACAGTGAGCAAGCTGCTGTGGACTATTATCTCAAGTCAAGGTCACTACTCAACAGTGCCCACTTCAACCTACGTTCTTGGGCTTCAAATAGCCCACATCTGAGAAGTACAGCAAAGGAACACAATGTAGCTGAATCCGGTAACCCAGTGAAGGTGCTTGGTCTAGTGTGGGACGTTCAGACTGATCTCATCTACCCTTCTTCCAAGCCAGAACCCAGGAACTTCATTTCTGCAAGTACAAAACGTGAAATATTGAAATGTGCCTCTAGTGTTTTTGACCCATTGGGTCTTATTTCTCCAGTGACCATCTCTGCCAAACTGTTCTTGCAGCAACTGTGGCAACAACGTCTTGATTGGGACAGTGACCTAGCTGAGGATCTCTGCAAGAACTGGAACACCATTGCCCATGATATACTTCATGCCACAGAAATTTAATTTCCTCGGCAGTGTGTCACTGTATCCTGCAATGCTGATGCAACACTCCATGTATTCACAGATGCTAGCCCCAAAGCATATGGTGCGGCTGCATACTTTCAGCTTGGAATGAATTTAGTCCTTGTAATGTCAAAGGCCAGAGCAGCACCCCTCCAACAACACTCAATACCAAGGCTTGAACTAATGGTTGCTGTAACTGCTGCACGACTGTGCTTGTATATCTCAACATCACTCAATGCCACCTTCTCTGTTTGTCTCTGGTCCGACAGCCAAATTGTTTTGTCATGGATTCACAGCAAGAAGTCTTTGAAACCCTTTGTCAGCCACCGAGTAAGTGAGATACGTTCTATTTCAACTACATGGCGGTACTGCCCATCAGCTGACAACCCAGCCGACTTACTCACCAGGGGCATAACATGTGATGTCCTGAAGTCTTCAACACAGTGGATGCATGGCCCAATATGGTTACCCACACCATAACAGTGGCCAACATGGCAGCAGTCTGAAGTGCTACATGTTCAGGCAGCAGAGGAGGAGCTAGATGTGATACAAGAAGTAACCAGTTTAAATCCTGCACCACCAGGTACACATAATCTTATTGATATTGCACGATTCAGCAGTTTGTCGAAACTTATTTCCGTTACAGCGATTGTGCTTCGGTTTATACAAAACACCAGACAATCCATCACTTCACGAATAGTAGGACCACTGACTCTCCCAGAGCTTACAACAGCTAATTTGAAATGGCTACATGATGTTCAACACACCATGTTCCCAGATGAGGTCACTAACTTACAGTCAAGTGGAAATCGTTCACAACTTGTGAGACAATTAAGATTATTCTTAGATTGTAACAATTTATTACGCTGTGGAGGCCGCATTCACAATGCGCCATTGGAAGAATTGGCCAAGTTCCCTTATCTGTTGCCTTCACGCCACCCCTTAATATGGCAAGCCGTTTGTTTCAAAAATACGTCCTTACGACCCAACCTTAATAAATTATACTACCATTGTTCTATAAATATCAACCTTACATTGGCTTGTTGAACCTTACGTTGTGCTTGTTGAACCTTACGTTGTGCTTGTTGAACCTTACGTTGTGCTTGTTGAACCTTACGTTGTGCTTGTTGAACCTTACGTTGTGCTTGTTGAACCTTACGTTGTGAGAAATGGACCAGACGTTAATGCAACCTTACCTTACCTAACTTAAACTTTTAATTAGCCTTACGTTCACTACCTGAAGCTTGGGTCGACCCGATAATTCTGTAATGTCCTGATTGTTTATTGAATCATAGTCTAGCCTTGCATCAGGCCATATTAAATGCTATCCCACTAGCTACTACTAGTAGCTGGAGACCTGTGAGTAGGCTAAAGCCTGTGAATACAGGACTTTCTTTCATGAGCTGCACCCACTAGCTATAGCTATCTGAAATTTGTACTACTGCTTGTTGTTGACCCTATAACATAGCTGATGCAGCTTTAGTTATATAAAAGGCCAAATTATCACGGAAGATGCATGAGGTGCATGGAGGTTAAGTCAACCAGAAAGGATATAATAATAACATCCTAGCTGAGTGGATGAAAGTGTATGTTTGCATGCTTTCTTGCCACTTAAGCCTTCACATACCTTGCTTAATAGATAAATTAACTGTGGCTACTAATGCGGTACAGTGATGTGGGCAGGAATGATAATTAAACTTTAGCTATATGTGACAATAGATTATAGTTATATGTAATTTGTAATGGCAATTGCCATATATCGATTCGTTATTCTACATACCTATGACAAAAGATCTCTGGATTGCACTTTCATGCAGTGGTACAAACCTTATACAAAATTTTCATCATGCGCCAAATACGCTTCACACTTATGATATACAATATCCTTTACATGCATCTACTACAACCAGCCACAATAATGCATGTTGACACACCAGCAAATATTTATTTCAAGATCAATCGAAGAGTGGAACAATTTGCCTACATCTATTCTATAAATTCACTGATTATTTCTTCAGAATAATAAATGCTGTAATTGTCTTTTCTTTGCCTGGGGACCACCAGCTGTGTTGTCTGCCCATGGCAATAAAAAATAAACTCATACATACTACATATTCACATATTATCACTTAGTTTAAATGACACCTTCTTTATGTTCATTTATCTTTTGTTATTGCATGTACAGGACTTGAACAGAATATTATTATACATATAGCTATATATATGATTCATTATATCAGAAACTATATATTTATATTTTATAGAAATTATATACACCTTTGAATTGATCAATAATCAAACTCACCATGCATCTATGTTTCATGAATGCTGCAGGTTAACTATGATGTTTTGGCAAACCCTAAAATAAAATATAAAAGTAATTTATGTATGTGATCTATCTTTAATATTGTGCAAGCAGTAACAGGCGTAGTAAGTAGCAAAGGGGAAGGAAATGGAGTTCCATCACTTTGTTTAGGAAGGACTTTAGCTTTTGCATGTCAATATCAAGATGTCATGCATATAAACTTTAACAAAACAGTCAGTTGCAAATGAAATGATTTAAATTTTTATTTATTTTTGACCTGACGGGTAACTACTAGAGGGTAAAATATTCATGAAACATATTTTACCCTCTAGTAGTTACCCAGGAGGTCAAAAAATAAATAAAAATTTTAATCATTTCAGTTGCAATGACTGTTTTGTTAAAGTTTATATGACTGCTCTATTAAAGTATATAATTTGGTATGGCCCAACACTCTAGTGTTTTTTGCGCACAAAACGTGTGCTCTGTGACACCAACATGTGCTGTTTTGGTGTCACAAGGCACACTTTTGAGTGCAAAGCACACTTCATTTTTACAGTGAAACAGAGAAAAAGGACAGTAAATCTATTATTATAATATTATAGAGATTAGATATATAGCTCTATATATATACTAATATATATGTTTTATTAAAGTTAAACATATGAGTTAATAAGTAACATCTGAGTTAAGGTAGAAGTAAACCCTATATTATGCTATAATTAAATTTTATGCATAAAGATGTGGGTGGGGCTCCTTCAGCATATAAATGTAATTTTATTATGAGGATGCATTTTTAAAACAAATGGCTTGCGATAAAATAACAGAGAAGCTAAAAGGTAGGTATAAACCAGTTCTATCCTGGCAGTGCACAATGGCCTTATACAGTGGATAGTTACAAAGCTTTCAACACTTTGGCACAGAAAAACTATTATTAAAGTTGGTATATGGTCAAATACTCATTATTATGGTTGCAAAGATGGGTTATACTAGTTAACAGATCTAGAACCCAGAAAAAATTAGATTGTCATGGAGAGACATCTGAAAATCTGAAGGTCTTTTCCTGGAGTTCCCCAAGTTCTAGGACACATTATTGATGTTTTATTGTATGTATATTGATGACACAAGTAGTGGAATGGTTTATCTAAATGTGTTACTCTAATGATCTTTATCACAATCCTCTGCTGTCTATTCTAACACTTTTACAGTCAGTGGAACAACATAAACACCCAGGAGTGCTATTGCATAACTCCATGCCATGATCTAAACATTTTAAAGAAGTAATCAATGAGGCAAGCAAGACATTAAATGTTGTGAAGCAAACATCTGTGAATTTCACTGCATTTACAATACAGACCGATTCTAGAACAGGCTGGAAACCATGGTCTGACTGGTCCAGCATTGTATAGAACACTTTTCAGCTAGCATAAAGACTGAGATACTGTAATAAAGCAGCTAGTTGTTGCAATACACTCTAATAGAATAGTCATTGGATTACTCTAATAGAACAATCAGCATAGAATATAGCCACTGTTTGGACTGGCTTGGTCTAAGCCAGTTCCAGTGAGTCATCTGTATGGCATAATGGCATTGCATTAGGCCAATTGATCATGCATGCCATGCATTAGAAATTACAATCAAAGTCTCAGAGAATCATATTCACTTTCATATTTTTGTACCATGAAAGTAAATTAGCTATATAGCTAATAGCTATAGTAGATATAAAATCAAAACATGTAGCACAAAATTACCAGGATATATTCTTGATAATTAAGAAAGCAGAAAAAGGTTTTATATATAAATAGCCTCCATGTGCCATTTCAGAGCATCTGCTGTCTAAATTTTCCCTGCATGGGGAGCATGCCCCCAGATCCCCTAGCTTGTCATGCTGCATGTGTTTAGCATGCACACGCAGTTGAGTATCAAATAATCGATAAGAATAGAGTACATCAACAGGTAGAGTACACTAAAGTGAGTGGAAATATATTTACATGATGTGTTAATGTACACAATAGGGACTGTGAGGTTGAGCACATAAGCTGGAATACAAGTTGAGTGCATAGGATTTTATCTTTATTCACTATCCCACTATAGGTACACTGCAAGAAGGCTAAAGCCTGTGATGCAGGAAGTTCAGCCAAAGTTGAAAAGCTTTGTTGAAAATCTCACAGATCAGGTAGATCCAGAGAGCATTCAGGCCTGAGGAATCACACAGCCTGTATTCAACCATTACTTAATGGCATAACCTCTCTTGCTTCACTAAGGATCATTTTAGCTGGATCATATAATTACTTGATGAGTCTATTGAATTGGGTTGGTAGAAAGGGTCATCCTGATAATTATTGAGTGGTCAAATGCTGGTGATGCTGAGCAGCTTTACATACATAATTATGCTTAATCACAATTATTTTGATCAATGGAAGACCTTACATATAATTATAACAGTGAAATGGACTTTGAAACAGTCTCACCTAAAGATTGTAACACCATGATTGTAACACCATGCATGCAGGTGATATTTCTCTGCATACAACAGCAATGGCAAGCACTGCAATCATGCAACATTTAAAATAATAGAGCAAAAGTTGCATCACAAGTATCATGTGTAGAAAATTTGCTAATCTGATATTCAAGTTGCAGACATGTATATAGTAGTCAGTCATTTGATAGAAGTCCTGGAGCAATATCACACTTAAACATTCTTCATGGCATTGTGCAAGTTTTTCTGGTGGCCATCAGTGTTTTGCATTGCCATTCAATAATTCTCCTGAATAAAGACTGCTTTCATCATTTTTCAGTAGATGTTGCAGTAAGGCAGGACAGCTAGTGAATGACTCTAGTGAATATCTCCGTGCCTGTATACATGCCCCACAATCAGTAATTCAGGTCTGCTTGATAAAGTACCTGGAGGTAACATAAGTGTCAGTTTAGATAATGCGAGGGGTCACCAACTGATTCGAAATCTCGTACACCTTCAATGAAATCCTGCTTGAAATATGAAATCTTATGCTCTTATCGTGATTCTGCTTACATACTCGTTCTGGTACCGTAGCTTACACTCAACTGCTCCTGCACAAAAGTAAGAATAAAATCGGATGTTCCGCTCCACTTCGGATTTGTATTTAGCGAGTTGTGGAAGTCAAACAAAACCAGGAGCTGTGGGAGAGAAGCCATACAAAACCAGGAGATAATCCATGCGAACTGTTCAATGGAATCCGATGTTCCGCTCCGCTCCGCTTCAGATTTGTATTAAGCGAGTTGTGGAAACCGCACACAACAAGGAGCTGTGGGAAAGAAGCCATACAAAACCAGGAGATGATCCATGCAAACTGCTCAAAGGTAAGAATGAAATCCGATGTTCCGCTCCGCTTCGGATTTGTATTAAGCAAGTTGTGGAAGCCAAACAAAACCAGGAACTGTAGGAAAGAAGCCAAACAAAACCAGGAGAGAATCCATGCAAACTGCTGAAACGTAAGAATGGAATCCGATGTTCCGCTCCGCTTCGGATTTGTATTAAGCGAGTTGTAGAATCAAAACCAAGAGCTGTAGGAAAGAAGCCACACAAAACCAGGAGAGAATCCATGCAAACTGCTCAAAGGTAAGAATTAAATTCGATGTTCTGCTCTACTTCGGATTTGTATTAAACGAGTTGTGGAAGCCAAACAAAACCAGGAGCTGTAGGAAAGAAGCCACACAAAACCAGGAACTGTGAGAAGCCGCACAAAAGCATATAAACTGCTCCTGCACAAAAGTAAGAATGAAATCTGATGTTCCGATCCGCTTCGGATTTACTGAGCAAACTACAAAAACTTAGCAACACTTTATAAACTTAGCAACATACAAACTGCAAAAGCAACTAAAGCATACAAATGCTCCTGGTTTTGTGGGGTTTCACACCAGATAGGGCTTCGACAGTTGCTCCAGGTTTTGAGGGATTTCTCATGGGATTTCCCCTAAATGATTGGCCTTGTTTCCCGGTTCTTACAGGGCTTCAGCTGCAAGTCGCTCCTGGTTTTGTATGGTTTCCTTTGATGGTTATGTCTTCGCTTTGCTCCTGGTTTGTATGGCTTCGCAATTATTCTCAATTTCGTGAGGCTTTGCTCCTGCATGAACTTCTATTTCTTTCTCCCATAAATTTTTAGTGTTTCAGAACTTGTTACTCTACACCAACCTGTAAGTTAAAATCACATTTTGCAGCTGTCGTTCGATTTTGTGAAATCCTTGATGAAATTTGTGAAATCTAGAGAAATTTGTTCAAGATTTTGAAATCCGTACACCTTTTTCGTGAGTTAGTGACCCCTCGAGATAATGACAGTATCCAAAACTGGGTCTTCCAAAACAAATCTCTGATTTGTAATATGATGTCAGCAACACAGAACTTCTTTCAGCAAACACTCTTGATAGTCCACTGCAATTAAAAATTTAATAAACCATGTATTCAATTAATTATCAGTGCTAGAATATAGGTGGCTAAAAAACAATTTTTTTACAACCTGGAGACTGAGTGGTGGTGGTGGGGGGAGGGAGGGATGCACACATAGTGTTTGAAGTAAGTACTTTTGTGCTGTGTATACTGCCATGATCATCCAAACACCAACAGTAAAAGAAAAGAGAGAGAGCTTGTGTGACAAAGTGCCACCTGACTAACTAGTGGAGTCTGGGGTATACTCCCCAGGAAAAATTTTGAAATGTGTAAGCGCAGCCAAGATTGAATTTGATAGAGAGATGACTCAATGATTAAGATCTGGAAGTAATTTAAGCAAGCTGATCGATCATGAAAGTTAAAAATAAGAACTACATAGCTATGTATAAGGTTATTTGCTTGATGACCATTTTAGTAGAGTGGCTTAGCTAGTAAAAATGAGCAAATTGTGCACTTTGTGCAGAAAATATGAAACTTTGCACATAGTACCTACCTACCATGAAGTGTATTTTGAGATGTAGAGCCATCGCAGATTTGACCTTTGGTATCCTCTACAGTTCATTTTATGCTCAAAAATAGTGACCTTTGTCTATATATCACCCATACAACACTCAATGTGTTCAAACTAGGTGCCAAATTGAAGACCTTTATCCAAGAAACAATTTGATATTTGTTGCAAGTTCATAGCATAGTTATAGTAATTTTTACCAGCAGCAAATTCATATTAATCCAACTGCCCACGCAATTACACTCTTCATCTGCCATCAATTTTTGTATATTTTTAAAGCTAATCATGAGCACTGCAGGTTGCATATACAACCAAAAAGTGGAGAGATATCCAGAGGTGGGGCATGTACCCTCCTCTCTTGTGGTAGTTAAATAAAAGTTCATAATTATATATGTATGTTACTCTATCAATAGTTTTAACTACAATGGGGTTCTGCATAATAGTTCATTTGGGGGGGACGGGGTGCTTTTTACCCCCCCCCCCCCCCCCTTCCCCTTTTCCTCCTTTGACAAATGAACTCCTTATTCTATAAATCAAAATCTCAATGAACACGTCAACAACAGCTGTAATATTGTATAATGATTGTATTTTGCCTGGTACAACACCAAGAACTGTACCTGAGAATACAAGCATGAGATTACTTCTTGTCATTCTCAGGTACTGTATAAAGGTCATTCTCAGGTACTTTAAAGGTTGTAGCTGAGAATGCGCATCTTTATACCATCGACTCTCACTGTGACTCCCCTTTAGTCATTTCCTAGATGAAGGTCTGACTGATAGTACTGTTTCTAAAACCTGTACATATGCTAAATTTTTGTTGCTGTAAAGCTTTGGAAAACACTTTTTTGAAGTCGTTAGCTTCTTAGCTATACTTGCAAACATGGAACACATTTTGCTATAATTATTATAGAACCAAATTGTGAAACACAAACTGTCTAGTTGGTTATGCCCTCAGACTCCACCACATCTTGGGTGTGCGTCTCTTTAAAGGAAAATATATATTTAAGGGGATACAAGATGTAGGTATAGTTCAGGACCACAATCTCCCTATAGTCAGTTCACAAAAATTAGCTATCAATACGATATATTAGATATGTATAAGGCTTTTAAGGCTTTTCAGCAAATGTGACTGATAGTAGCATGTATAACTTTAGAGATTTATGCATTAAAATATTATTGTTATATATACAGAAGCAAATTATAGCCATAAACCTCAAATTTGAGTTTAATCTGATGACAAAACTACATAAATTATGATGTTTGTTGATTTATCTCACAGGAGTATTGTACATAACCCCGATGCCTCACTCCTGGATATCTCTCCACGTTTTAGTTGTATATGTAACCTGCAGTGCTCATGGTTAGATTAAAAAAATAAATAATTGAATGGCAAACAAAGAAAGTACATTAAGGGTGCAATTGCGCTGGCGGTTGACTTCATATGAATTTGCTGCTGGTAAAATTACCATAACTTTGAAATGGAATATGCTATGAGCTTGCAACAAGTATCAACTTGTTTCTTGGATAAAGATCTTCGATATGGCAACTAGTTTGACTAAATTAAGTGTTGTATGGGTGATATATAGACAAAGGTCACTACTTTTGAGCATAAAATGAACTGTAGAGTACACCACCAAAGGTCAAACCTGCAATGGCTCCATATCTCAAAATACACTTCATGGTAGGTAGGTACTATGTGTAAAGTTTCATACTTTCTACACAAAGTGCACAATATTTTGCTAAGCCACTCTACTATTTAGACTGCTAGTGCAGTACAGAGCACTCATCACAATGCATCACCAGTATATTAATCATACTCCAATTTCTTTTGAGCCACCACTTGAGTTTGGATCAAATCATATATATGAGACCAGTACACCACCACACTTTAGCCAAATTCTTCGTCACAAGACTAGTTTCGCCAATGTTTTTTCCACTGTAAAGCAACCATGTGGTGGAAGTTCACCATCTGTACTAGCTATTACTCAGTCTGGTGACTTTTTACATACTCTATTACTGTTGCAAACCCATATGGAGTCTAGGTCAAGCCAATTATTGGCTAAGGAGCCTTTAAACCTGTTTTGCCCACCCACTTGGCAAACCATAAATTACCCCTGCTGACAAGTGTAAATATGTGATTGTAATAACTGTTATTGTAAGGCAGGATGTTGATGGTCAATTTGGTACCACCCTAAGAATTCCAATTAACAGGCAAGTTGATTTCAGCTAATCTGCAATCAGACCATAACCAGTATTATTGTGTATAATTGTAAATCTCATATGCATGAATATAATTAATAAAGTTTGTGAGTGACACTTTGAAAAAGTCAAGAGATTGTGCTGATACTATATAATCAGGTAAATTATTTCATATCTGTATGGCGTTAGGATAGAAACTGAATTTGTATGCGTCAATCCTGGTAGATGGTTGAATGAACTTTAAGTGATTGCCCCTTGTGGCTTGTGTAGAACATTGGATGTAGCTTGGAAGCAATAAATTTACACATTCATAGATGATTTTATAGAAGGTATACAAATGTAGTTCTTTAATTAGAGTTTCGACACTGTTCCAGTTCAGAGAGTCGAGTATATCAGTGACATTACTTGCCCGAGAATAATTCAACATTACAAATCATGCAGCACTTCTCTGTACACTCTCTAGCTTATTAATTGTACATCTGGTACAGGGAGCCCATACTGACAAACCATATTCAAGAATCGGTTTAACGTATGTTAAATAAAGATCAACCTTTATTTTTCTCTGAAAAGATCTGAAGTTTCCACAAAGAAATGCCAGAGCTGAGTTTTCTTTCTTACAGGTGGAATTGACATGTACATTGAAAGACTTGGAATCAATTGTAACTCCAAGATACTTGGCTGAGTGAACTGAAATGAGACACTCCTGATCTTCCACAGCACTACTCTTTATGGATATCAACTTAGCTAATATTTCTCCCTTTGTTTTACGTTTTGTTGTTGTAACTGTATTGTGTATGTATGCATTGTGTGGTGTACTATTGTGTGTATGTATGTTTCTACCAAGGAGGAACAGTGATGGCCAATTGGTGGAGTATAAATTAAAACAACCAATCAATTAATCTGGCCATAGATGCAGTAGCAAGACTATCGTAAGTGGGGCTTTACAAGCATGAAGGGGAATTGACACCCCACTATGGGGCATTTGACAATTGCTCATTAAGTGCCCAAGTATTTTTTCGTTGTAACTTTCTATGCTATGTCAAATCCGGAGTAAATCCCCGTGATGCAACTGGAGCCAACAGTGGGGGATTTGACACGATAGGTTTGCCCTACATATATCCCGAGGGGAGGGGGGGGGGGGGGGGTGCAATACATTGATAGGTGCATAAAACTTGCCTTGCCATGTAGTAAGTGATCTTCCTGATGGAGCGGCTCGGCCATTGCCCCATAGATACCTTCGCGCCCCCTACTTCGTTACTAATGGCAACTAAGCACACAATCGTGGACTCAGTGATTCCATTCCGCTTTGTTCCGTAGATTAGACCCCACCGTGACCTTCCATTATTCGATTTTCAAATGGAAGAAGTGATCACTGGCTGGTCAACCTATTTCGGATTAATTGTACAGTTACTGGAGGAAGCAGAGAGGCACTACGGAAGTGCCAATCAACAGTATGCACACCACATCGTGGAACGTTTCGAAGTCGCCATCGAGACATGTTCAAGTTTGAAACGTATGATTGATACCCATCGAATATTTCAAAACCACAGTGAATCTCTTACTGATCTTTTAATTTGTTTACGATCTATTCGAGGAGAATGGGCTGATTATCAGGACCAGATAGAAACTAAAGAGCATTTCACAGAATATGCCCATCAAGTACCTACAACTCACAGTGGAACTAGAGGAAGACCGAGGTTTAATATCTCAAAAGAACAATAAGAATATCTGTTTTCTCTTTCATTTACTACGAGGGAAGTTGCTTCTTTATTGGGAGTATCAAGAACAACTGTTTACAGGTATGTTACCATGCATACACACCACTAGCTACTAATTGAGCGTATTCACGAAGAAATTATAAACAAGGTGCTTAAAATACGTGTGGTAAGAAGCCCAATGCTACAATACAAAAATATCACGTTTTCGTTCTTTCCACCAGACCTGATACAGCGGTTTTTTGTAATCTTGCTGATTTTAATACGCATGCGTGTACTTTTAAAATAATTATCACGATTGAGTTTATGCCATCCAGAGCTGAAGATTTTCATTGTAGAATCATCATAATAGAACTGTACAACCTCGTAGTTGATCTACTTTCTGATATCACAATAGAATGCCACATCTGTTTGCCCACACATGTCACGATATGGTGGGTACTGGGCGTGAATATTTTAACAAGCAGACCAGCTACTCCATTATGTTTCTAGTATTAGAGGTGTACCGATAAGGATTTTTCAGTTGTACCATCATCCAATTAATCTGTACCGATACCAATTATACCAATCCGATTGTTGTATATATACACAGTAATCGGATATATATATAATATATACACAGTAATCGGATTGGTATAATTGGTATCAGTACAGATTAATTGGATATTGGTACAACTAAAAAATCCTGATATAAAATCTGTAAAGTGTAAAATAGAATTACAGGTGTATAGCTACTGCATGATGCATATCTAATGAATTTTAAAGAAAACAGAGAAGTGATGTGACTATAAGGCCTGGTTGGTGTGGCCTCTATTACACAACCCAGACAATTTGGCACCACAAATATTTTAATACATGCTCCCTTGTCTGGATTACTCTGTGTTTTGATTAGTTATCAAGATGGCTACTAGACACTTTCCTGTGGTGCAGTTCTATATTGTTAAGGTGTAGCAGCTACCATTTTCAGAAGATCTGGGTAAGAATATTTAAACACAATTAACTGGCTATGATTACGCATTACGACGACACCCTAATACCTACCTAAGTTTGCCCCCCGTGCTGGGTAAGGAACTGCTCATTACCGCATGCCCACAGCCTCCCCAACGGCTCATGTGACCTCAGTAGGCTTGGGTGAGACACGTGGGAATCAGTGCCCACTGTACCCAACACCAGTCACAGTGTATTGCCTAAGCACAATACACCGGAATTTAGACATACCCCTGGGAGAGGAGAGGTGGGAGAAAACTAGTTCGCACTTCTGCCTCTTGTATGCTTATTGTTCTGTGCACGTGATGCCGGATAGCCTGCCACCATTTCCGTCCTCTATCTCCGTGACACTTTAAAGAACCGGGCTACTATCAGCCAGTTAACCTGGGTTAAACTGCGTCTAACCCTCATACAGCAGTACTTACATGAGTAGTCGTATGGCTTCTCATAACTTAGCACTTTTATGGAGTAGTAAAGAAAGGCTTTTCATTCATTTAAATTTCCTAACCGTGCAAATGATATCGTTGACATTGTTCCTATTATTAGTTTATAGGCACAACTACACAAGCAGCTGGATATAGCTATGCTAATTGGCCAGATATCAGCATCATTAAAGCATTGTCTCTACTACTACTTATGTAGCTATGACTGTAATAACCCATGAAAAAACTGTTACTGTTACAATATGTTTCCACTACTACACAGGCATGACCTCATGAAGAAACTGTTGGCCTATGTAAATTCTATGAAGTGGTCAATGCAAATTTTTGTTGTGACTTGGTGCCTATGAAATGTACTGTCATTCATGTCCCAAGATTAACTATGTAGTTCTATTTTAGTCATGGCATATTCATAGGAATTTCACATGTGTTCTTATTAAGTCTACATCACTTATTGCAAAAGTTTTAGTATAAATCCATAGCAATGTCATGATGGCTTTCTGAGTTAGTGGTGTGCACCGTGTAGATTTATGGCCTATATATGCATATACATAGATAAATAGTCCCATTTTATTTTTTAGAAATTCAATCCGGGCGAGACTACCATGAATGTATGTACAACTGTAGTCAATTTTTGATGTGGTAGCCATGTTATTTGCAAAAGGTAAGTTATGATTAGTCACATTATGTTGAGAGTAAATAGCAGTTGCAATGGGAATTGTGTACTTAGGCTAATTCATTGGGTTTGCATGGTGTACTTTAAAAGCTAGTGCCTAATATACATGTATTTGCTTCTTTATATTCCACCTTCACTGCTTTTGCATTGAGGTGATTTTAGTAGCTTCATTGGCTTCATACATCACTTTTGTTGGTTGCTGCTCCTGTTGTGGTGTATGGCTTGATGTGTCCACACACTATACAGTGGAACCTCAGTTATCTAAATCCCTTGGGACCAGGGGTGGTCCATAAGTCTGAAAAGTCTGTATCACTGAAACTGTGTATAAATAACCTCAAAATTACATAAAGAACATATTTTTTTTAATATTCAGTATTATCAACTACCCTAATAAAGCAGTCACTTCTCTAATACAGCAGTGATTTCCATAGTTCAGTTAAGGTTATGAGTCACGGGCAAACATTCAAAATTTTGAATGCCTATTGATACTTTTTGTGAAGGCCATAAAACCAGTCTACTGAGTCTAGCAGTATGCAAGGTTTAAGGGTGCTAGCGGGTTTTTGAAGCCATTCAAGGGACAACCCACATAACCACATGCAGCTGTTACATCATAATTGGCATACTCAAAGTATCCGTGTTAGGCGGCCGTGTTTTGCGCCAAAGGAATTGGCCAAGAAACAGCCTGTTCCGTTTGAAAACCATCATGAAAATGATCGTCTGGGTGTCCAAGAGTGACAATAGAGTGAATTAGCCTGAACGTTACTGCTAAGCAGAGACACAAGCTGATTTGTAGCCAACAGACGTTCTTCCTGCATTTTCTCCAGTGATAGTGTGCACTGGTAAGTTATATTTGTATGGTACACCTGTTCTTAGGTAGTGACGATGATCACACATAACAAGACACTGACTGTGCATTACAAGGTTACCTATCGAAGAGCAGGCTTGGCGACTCCACAAGCAACAGGAAGGTGTCCCAGTGTGTAAAGAAAAGGAACAAGAGCTTTTCTTTTGTTTAGAACTTCATTTATAACTTGTTATTTGATAAAGTTGGCATTTGTGGTTTATTGGAATTTGTAGTAATAACTGGTCGGCGTACGCATGTTATACACTGCATTGTAAAAGGCGATATTCTGGAATACACGATAGTCGGATCTCTACCAAACTTTTGGTGGACCATCAGTGATAAATTTGTAAACTTTTAGCGCATGGAATTATAATTGTTGTGATCCAATACGGAGTTACAAGGCCCGGAAGTCAAAGTTCGCTCGTGGGCACTCACTCTTTGTTTTATAACTCAAGAAAGAAGAAGTGCAAAGACAAATCCCTTTGCTAAGCTTCCACAAGTTTGTTGAAGAACCTTCACAGCGAATTTGATGCCTGTGCATGCAGCCAGTATCTCGGAATAAGAAAAATGTATGGGTTAACTTTGAGGGACTATAGCATGTGAATGGAACAAGGTACAATCTTATACTTTGGTCTCTGTATAGTAGAAAGTTAGGTCAATCTTAGAAACAGTAGTTTAGATTCCTGTAGCTTCCTTTTTGCCTGTATCAAAGGTAAAAACAACAGCATTTGTGTGGCTTCAAAAAGGTGCTAGCATGCTTAAAGTGAACACAAAACCCTTCATGTTTTTATGTCACCACAGTTTAGTTTGAGGCAGGTGGAACACTACAAGTTGTTGTAGCAAGACAGGTAAGCCAGCCAGTACATCACTCAGCTCCAGCTGTCACTACCATGTTTTTCCACTGCCAAATGCAGCAAAAGCTGTTGGCTCTATGGGCAGTTCTCGGGAATGGTGATATTGTACTTTAAATTTATTAGGTTCTGTGGTAGCATTTTTGGTGTATTTCTTCCCAGTGACAGAGATACAAGCCTTCAAAGAGCTTGTTTCATTCCAAAAATTAAGCAACTAAAATATCAAGGTCCTCTTAAAGTGATATTTTAACTTTTATTAATATAGTTACTCATGTCAAAATTTTTGGTAATCTGTTAGTCTGGTTTTTGGCAGCATATTTTTGTTTGAAAAACATCCCTCTGTTGTGGACCACACACCCAAGAACAGTTGTTCTGCAGTAAAACAAACAAGTACAAATAGTTGTATTACTTCTACAACACAATTGGTGAAATTATTTATTCCTTGCTTGGTTTAAAGCATGTTCTGTAATTTGTTCCACTCACACATTTTAAAATATACCTAACCTGAACCGGGAATCTGAATAACTGCGGTCCAGATAACCAAGGTTCTGCAAATGGTCATGGACCCAGGCCTAAAATACATGTGCCAGTATACAACTCCCTCTGTGCTACAAATGGGTGTCTTTCATTTTGTAGTACCACTATTCTACAAACAGCCAAAACAATAATCTGTTCATTTAATATCTGATTTGTAAACACTAACTCCTCAGGCGTTGTGAAAACCTCATGGGTTTCGGTGTGTGCAGGGCATTCGTATTGTATTTCACAATGCTTTAATAGCTATGATGGACTTAAACTTTCCACAAACAATATGATCTA
Source organism: Dysidea avara (assembly GCF_963678975.1). NCBI lineage: Eukaryota > Metazoa > Porifera > Demospongiae > Dictyoceratida > Dysideidae > Dysidea > Dysidea avara. Next base: position 7,594,331 of record NC_089273.1, on the reverse strand, counting down.
ATCCAAAACAGCCAAGCTGTAAAAATAGTGTGCGGCCCTCAGAAAGGCTATGGTGAAAAAAGATGTGAAATCCAAGGTGGCGGCCAAGAAATGGCTGTGATGGTAAGTTAATGGTAAAAATTTTAATAACGACAATTCAGGTGAATTTTTGTGCCGCTTCACAAAATTTACCTGAATTGTCATTATTAAAATTTTTACCATTAACCTACCATCACAGCTATTTCTTGGCCGCCACCTTGGATTTCACATCTTTTTTCACCATAGCCTTTCTGAGGGCCGTACACTTTTTTTACAGCTTGGCTGTTTTGGATTAGATTTCATTTCTTTTTGTATTTGTATACCCCAAAGCCGGCTTATGGCCAGCTTTGGGACTTTTTTAACCTATGCTTTCTTTCTTTACTACTGGAAGAAGAAAAGATGAAGTAGATGTACTTTAAATATTTTATCAGTAAATGTACAAATTATATATATAATACATATGTGACCGGATTTGCAAAAAGGGGCCTTCCACACACATCCAATTTGCCAACTTTGACAATTGATAGCTTCAGATTGGAAAGAGCTATTGCCTTGAAATTTGGGCAGTGGTGATTTCTTTGCAGCTGAGCTCTCCACATGATGGTTTCTTTGTCAACGTTGAAACCGGGTCACTACTGCTGACCCGAATGACCCACTGACCCGGATAGCAATCCGGGTCAGACCTGGATGTGACCCGGATTGACCCGGATGTGACCCGGATTAATTAAAGCCGAGACGTGTTTCAGCTAGTCTCGAGCGAGCGAACTAGTCTGCATTTTGAGCGTTCCATTCGTGTTGATTAAATATTGCAACTTCAGCCTAGCTGTAGGTTGAAGACCAAAGAAAAAAAAAAAAAGGTCTTCACCTACTGACAATAGCTACCCCTCACCATAGATACCCTCAGTTTCGTGCTATATACTACACTTACTAACAAATGGGCGTGGCTGAGAGCTACGCGATAGCATTTATAAGTTTCCATGTCGTCAAACGAACAATTTAGTTTCTCACGTGATCCAATCCGGGTCAGACCCGGATGACCCGGAGAAAATGTGACCCGGATGACCCGACCCGGTTTCAACGCTGTTCTTTGTAGCTGAACTCTCTACAAGGTAATTTCTTCTAGCTGATCTCTCTACAAGGAGGTTTGTTTGTAGCTGAACTATCTACAAGGTAACTTCTTCTAGCTGATCTCTCTACAGGGTGGTTTCTTTGTAGCTGAACTCTCTAAAAGGTAAATTCTTCTAACTGATCTTTCTACAGGGAAATTTGTTTGTGGCTGTATTTTCTACAGGGTGATTTCTTTGCAGCTGAACTCTCTACATGGTGCTTTCTTTGTAGCTGAACTCTCTACAAGGTAATTTCTTCTAGCTGATCTCTCTACAGGGTGATTTGTTTGTAGCTGAATTCTGTACAGGTGATTTGTTTGCAGCTGAGCTCTTTACAGAATGGTTTCTTTGTAGCTGAACTCTCTACAAGGTAACTTCTTCTAACTGATCTTTCAACAGGGTGATTTGTTTGTAGCTGAACTATCTACAAGGTAATTTCTTCTAGCTGATCTCTCTAAAGGGTGATTTGTTTGTAGCTGAATTCTGTACAGGTGATATGTTTGCAGCTGAGCTCTTTACAGAATGGTTTCTTTGTAGCTGAACTCTCTACAAGGTAACTTTTCTAGCTGATGTCTCTACAAGGTGGCTAGTTTGTAGCTGAACTCTCTACGTGGTGGTTTCTTTGTAACTGAACTTTCTACAAGGTGACTTCTTCTAGCTGATCTTTCAATAGGGTGATTTGTTTGTAGCTTCACTCTCTACAAGGTAACTTCTTCTAGCTGATCTCTCTACAGGGAGATTTGTTTGTAGCTGAACTCTCTACAGGTGATTTGTTTGAAGCTGAACTTTCTAAATAATGGTTTCTTTGTAGCTGAACTCTCTACAAGTTAACTTCTTCTAGCTGATCTCTCTACAGGGTGATTTGTTTGTAGCTGAATTCTGTACAGGTGCAGGGGCGGATGTAGGATTTATAAAAGGGGGGTGCTAACTCAAGGTACAGTACTAATCTCTTGGGTAGAGGTGTGCAAAGCATGCTGGAACTAGGGGTCTGGGGGCATGCCCTCCCCAGGAAATTTTTGAAAAATAGATGCTACAATACTGCAATTTGGAAACATTTCCACATAAAATTCATAATATTTTCTGCCTGTAGATATTTCATATACTGCCTTTAGATTATAGGTATGGCTCTAAAGCATTTTGCTAATGGAAAAGTTTGGGTAGGTACAGACAACCAAGTACATGATGCACCCCTCTCACAATTGCACAACACTGAATAGGTGCATGTTAGAATAATAATGTTGAACGTAGAAAATTTTGAAATTTGAACAATACAAGATTGAATCTGATAGCATTTTCAATGGAAATTGTGTACCTGAATTAAGTATTGCCATACATATTAACTACACAAGTAGATGAATGAAGCCCTTTAAACAAACCAATGCACTTCATTGTATGTGCAGGCAGATTTGGAAAAATTCCATAACAGAACCAACTACATGTTTCCAGTGAATTTTCTATTAGAGTAGTTAGCTGACTGCTCTATTAGAGTATCTCGATCTTATACACCTCCAATGCTGATCCGGGTCCTTGTTGCATAAACTTTAGCATATATCCACTAATAATGCCTTGGAAAGATGTTTGTAAAGTGGTTTTATGAGTATTTGTTTTATTAGTGATCATATGTGACTGGATTTTGGAAAAACAATCCAAATCGCACATTAGAAGTTTCGAGATAAACGGTTTTAAAGAATTGAAGCCAGCATAACTCTCCAAGGATAGCAAGCACGCGTATGAAATTTACACAAAAGATGCATCAATCTGTTACCTTTCAAGCCACTTCCAGTACTTGTAGCTGCTTGTACAGTTTCCCGCCAAATAGGATAGAAAATCTGAGCAGTTGGACGAGCGAAGTAGTATCACGAGTACTCACAAAGGGGTGGAGGCTGGGGGGTGGCGGGGAGGGCAAAAGATAGGCCTAAAAATGGAGGCAGACCACGATTGGAGTCCAGACACGAGATTACAGGGCTGTGCTGGCTCCTTAGTGTCTAATATGTAGCAAAATCTACAGAGAACACGTCTGGCCAACATTATAAGGCTGTCCACCAGTAAACCACTGATTCTTGCCAAGCCAGGTCCTTCACAAGGCCTGAAACCGCCATTTGGGGACTCCACACCACCCAGAGAAGACGTCTATTAAAACCAGCCTCGTGTAGTTTGAGTAGTGCTGAGGGTCAAAACTTGTAGTACGATAGTGTAGCTATCCACTGGTGGTGTTAGTTTGATTTTGCCTGATGTGCGATTTGGTTCGGTTCTGTAAAATCTGGTCACATATAATTATGCTAAGACAAAATTTCATTATAATACTCAGCATATTGATCAAGTAAAGCCTAAATATGAAGGGGGGGCTTCAGCCCCCAAAGACCCCCCCCCTGGATCCGCCCCTGAGGTGATTTGTTTGCAGCTGAGCTCTTTACAGAATGGTTTCTTTGTAGCTGAACTCTCTAAAAGGTAACTTCTTTTAGCTGATCTTTCTACAGGGCAGTTTGTTTCTGGCAGAATTTTCTACAGGGCGATTTCTTTGCAGCTGAACTCTGTACATGGTGGTTTCTTTGTAGCTAAACTCTCTACAAGGTAATTTCTTCTAGCTGATCTCTCTACAGGGAGATTTGTTTGTAGCTGAACTATCTACAAGGTAACTTCTTCTAGCTGATCTCTCTACAGGGTGATTTGTTCGTAGCTGAATTCTGTACAGGTGATTTGTTTGCAGCTGAGCTCTTTACAAAATGGTTTCTTTGTAGCTGAACTCTCTACAAGGTAACTTCTTCTAACTGATCTTTCTACAGGGCAATTTGTTTGTGGCAGAATTTTATACAGGGTGATTTCTTTGCAGCTGAAATCTCTACATGGTGGTTTCTTTGTAGCTGAACTCTCTACAAGATAACTTCTTCTAGCTGATCTCTCTACAGGGTGATTTGTTTGTAGCTGAACGATCTACAAGGTAACTTCTTCTAGCTGATCTCTCTACAGGATGGTTTCTTTGTAGCTGAACTCTCTAAAAGGTAACTTCTTCTAACTTATCTTTCTACATGGCAATTCGTTTGTGGCTGTATTTTCTACAGGGTGGTTTCTTTGTAGCTGAACTCTCTACAAAGTAATTTCTTCTAGCTGATCTCTCTACAGGGTGATTTGTTTGTAGCTGAATTCTGTACAGGTGATTTGTTTGCAGCTGAGCCCTGTACAGAATGGTTTCTTTGTAGCTGAACTCTCTACAAGGTAACTTCTTCTAACTGATCTTTCTACAGGGCAATTTGTTCCTGGCAGAATTTTGTACAGGGTGATTTCTTTGTAGCTGAACTCTCTACATGGTGGTTTCTTTGTAGCTGAACTCTCTACAAGGTAACTTCTTCTAGCTGATCTCTCTACAGGTAGATTTGTTTGTAGCTGAAAGATCTACAAGGTAACTTTCTCTAGCTGATCACTCTACAGGGAGATTTGTTTGTAGCTGAACTCTCTACAGGTGATTTGTTTGAAGCTGAACTCTCTAAATGATGGTTTCTTTGTAGCTGAACTCTCTACAGGTGAACTTCTTCTAGCTGATCTCTCTACATGGTGATTTGTTTGTAGCTGAATTCTGTATAGGCGATTTGTTTGCAGCTGAGCTCTTTAAATAATGGTTTCTTTGTAGCTGAACTCTCTCAATGTAACTTCTTCTAGCTGATGTCTTTACAGGGTCGCTAGTTTGTAGCTGAATTCTCTACATGGCGGTTTCTTTGTAACTGAACTCTCTACATGGTGACCTCTTCTAGCTGATCTTTCTAAAGGGTGATTTGTTGAAGCTGAACTCTCTATATACAAGGTAACTTCTTCTAGCTGATCTCTCTACAGGGAGATTTGTTTGTAGGTGAACTCTCTACATGATGGTTTCTTTGTAGCTGAACTCTCTACAAGGTAACTTCTTCTATTGATTTCTCCACAGGGCGATTTGTTTGTAGCTGAACTCTCTACATGGTGGTTTCTTTGTAGCTGAACTCTACAAGGTGATTTCTTCTAGCTGAACTATCTCTTTCCATAGTTGCATGAACTCCCTACAAGGTAACTTCTTCTAGCTGATCTCTCTACAGGGTGACTTGTGTGTAGCTTATCTCTATACAGGTTTCTTGTTTCTATAGCTGATCGCTTGAATTCTCTTCAGGGTGACTGCTCTATTAGGATGACTGCTCTATTAGAGTATCTCGATCTCGCACTTGCTGCACCAAGTTGGATTTCGTGTTATAACTCCGTGGCTTTAAGTCTGATTCTTCTACACCATTGATGAGCCTTTCTAAGATGATTACTCCATCTGTACAACGATTTTCAAAGCATTACCCCAAGCGGCTTATCTGGTAGGCGTGGAAAGCAGTCGTTTTTTTATTAGCTAATCTCGATTGCGTAATTGTTACAGACTGTTGGTTTTTTCGTTGTATCTTCCTGGTTTTTAGCTCGATTTCTTTCAAACCACAAATAGTTTGAGGTTCAATAGTTAACCTATTCACCCACCGATTTTCAGCTTCTTCCCATACGCGGTTTATCCTGTAGGCGTGACAACATATTGGTGTTATTTGTCGTGATTAATCGCGCATAACTCTTTGCCTGTTTATCGTATTCCAGTCAAAGTTGGTACCGAGATGCGCCTTTATATCCCCCTTCTGTGTACCAAATTTCAAGGCAATCGGATGTGGTGTTCGCGTTTTATAGCAGTTTTTATAAGTGTGCGACAAGAAAAAGAAAAATAAGAAGAAGAAAGAAAAAAAAACGAAGAAACTGAGCCAATTTTTGAAGTCGCATATCTCGGGAACGCGTGAAACGATTTCGCTCAAATTTGGAATGTGGAGTGCTGCAGTTGGGGGGGCATGTCCACAGCAAAAATCGTCTTGTTTCATAAAGGAAGCATAGAGCTACGGAGGTGCGAAAATTGCGTTTTTTTTCTTCCTGTCAATATACTCACGGGTGTTACTCTCCGGCTTCTTGGGCCGCACGACACACTACCGTGTGTCTTGATTTGTAAATTTAAATATGTATTCAAGCATGTTTAAATGCAAAATATGTATGATTCACATCATATTGCCAATGTTTGTAAAATTGCTATGTGATTTCTGCTTGTGAAACTTGCGCTTGGGGTGTATGTATGCCTACTGTATGCATACTTTTTTTTAAAATTAATGTATGTTCATGTTTACTACAAATGTTTTATTATATTCACAGAAGACGTATAGACTTTGGGATGTTGGAAGATCCATCTTCAGAACTCACAGATGAAGAACTTGAATTTTATATTGAGCAAATCAAGTCATCTACCCCTCATATTGGTGTATCGCTTACTATTGGCAGAATTAGATCGATAGGATATCACGGTACCAGGGAAAGAGTACGGCAGGTTTTAAGGCAAAGAGATCCACTTAGTAATGCCATAAGGTGGCCTGGCGGATTAACAAATCGTCGTCCATACTGTGTTGCTGGACCAAATTCCCTTTGGCATATTGGTAAGTTAGTAGTATAGTCTCTTTTAGTTATGCAGAGTTACGTATATGGATGGCATTAAAATTTAGGATCACGATATTAGTAAATATATCAGCCCACTCAGTTATTTAGTGTTTGACTGCTCTATTAGAGTATCTCATATTTTCAATGTTATGTGCCTGTAGATTTAATTCTGCAACCTTACTGTTCAGTGGTATCAAGTGATGTCATCTATACTATTGTAGATTAATATCACTAATATGTTAGGGCAAAAAATAGGTTGTTGTGTTAATCATTAGTACCCACACCATCGTAATATCAATATTTATTATATACCAAAATTTCAACTTCATAAGTATATTGTCTCATTAGCATATAACAGTTTACAATAATATCAAGTTGCCATCCAACCCTATTGTGAAGCTATAACTGTTAATTTTTACTGTTCATGTAACCAACCTTGTTAAAAGTTAATTTCTATTGCAGAATATTTATTGGTAGGTATATGCTTAATAGTTATACCATGGCTGCATGGGATTTTTCTGATATATACACCCAAAGCCCAAGTGCTGCGGGTGTATATATCAGCAAAATCCCAAGCAGTCGTGGTAGAAGTGATATATATCACTCAGGCCACACTCACCGATCAATAAAGAGCATTACAACCCAGAAATGTCTGAGTATATTCTGATTTGAAAACGAACTTTAAAAGCTTTTCACTATTTCTGTCATAAAACAATTTTGCTTTGCTTCTCAGTTGAACATGACGTGAAACATGACAGAGAGCAATATTATAATGAGTTTACTGTATTGCAGCTTTCATACGAGGAAATAATGGTACAGATTTTAGGTGCCTACTGCATATGAAGATGCCGGGATAGCAGTTTTGAGTAGTTTTGCCACTGTACATATTGGCAGTGAACTGATTTTGGTTAACAGGGAAAATGTTTTGGCATTTTGATCTAACATGTATGTTTTTTGTAGAATTCAAATTCACTGTAAATGTGTATGGCTTTAAACATCAAGTGGTCATATGAAATAAGTACAATGGTCTAACCAATCCAAAGCAATTTTACCTTTTTGTATGGATTTTTTAGATGGTCACCATAAACGTATACGCTGGAGGATGGTTACCCATGGGGGAATTGATGGTTACAGTCGAACAATTGTCTACCTAAAGACTTCCACTAATAACCGTGCAACCACAGTGTATGAACTGTTTATTGGTGCCATTCAGCAATACCACCTACCATCAAGAATACGTTCTGACCAAGGTCAAGAAAACATGTTGGTTGCTCAACACATGATTGAGCACAGAGGAGCAGAACGAAACAGCATGATAACAAGGTCATCGGTGCATAACCAGAGGATCGAGCGCCTCTGGCGAGATATGCACCACTGTGTAACAAAGCTGTATTACCAGATGTTTTACTACCTTGAGCAGACCAGTTTACTGGACCCATTAAATGAACAACACTTATATGCTTTACATTACATATTTGTATTGAGAATAAATAAGGCTCTAAGTGAATTTATGGATGCGTGGAAACATCACACCATACGAACACAGCATAATAAATCTCCTTATCAACTATTTACAGCAGGGCTATTGCTACTGCAACATTCTGGGTTGACTGCAATGGACTTTTTTCACCTGTAGATGAAAGTTATGGAATAGATGAAGAAGGTCCAGAACCACTGGATGACCCTGGTACTGTGGAAGTACCTGCACTGAACTTTCAATTAAATGACACAAATTTTCAAAGGCTATGCAACTCTATAAACCCACTCATGTCATCAGATAACTTTGGAATTGATCTGTATGAAGATACACTTCATTTCCTTCGTAATGTTGTATTGTAGTATATTAACAAGACTTTTAATGATTATTAACAAAAGAACTGTTTACACATATAAAACATGCACATGTGTACACAAAAAGTATACCGACCTAGTACAAGATAAATCAATGCATGTAATTAAGTCTGACAAAGATGCTTGCTTCAGGCTGGCGTTGAAGCCCTCTAACTTGCTTAAATCGTACAATAATAGACTCTGCTGAACAAACTGAGCTCCCAGTCACAAACCTTAGAAAACACTGTGCTTGAGCAGGCTGCATGTTGCCAATATATTGCCGAAGATAGGAGAGTACTCTTTCCTCCTTAGGATTACTTGTAGAGTTGTCATCAATTAGTTGAAGAATCTTTGTAGGTGAAGCACTTAGCGAATTGTATATATTGTATAGTTCAGTTAAAGTCATTTCTTCCCAAAATGGTTTGTGTATTGAGGGTATCCCTGAATTCATTATTGCTCTGTTTGAAATTTTATATTCATATATATTCATCACAGTGGCCCTAGCCGTCCATATACAATAGGCACGTTATCTGTACACCCTACACTTTGTGTATTAGCTAATAGCCCAGTACCTAGTCTAGTCATAGTAAAGAGTTATGATTTTTGTTTGATTCTATTTGTGACCGGATCTTGGAAAACCTACCTTTTGGGCACAAGCAAACTTTTTGGGAAAACTCAATTGAAAATTTCAACATTTTTTTCAATATTAATTTTTTTTGCACATTTGGATAAAGCAACTATTAAACCTACTTGCTGTGAAGTTTCACACCCATAGCTTCTTTTTCTTAGGAGATATGGATGATTATATCAGACCATGTAGTAATTTCACATGCGTGGGACAACAATTAACTTACAAATTAGGTGATTTGTTCAGGTGCTGGAATGGCTAAAACTTAGTCTTAGACAATAATACATGGCATTTAATTGCATAAATGTACCAAGAATACTTCATTAAACTATCAGAAATGTCTTTTAAAGTATTCTAGATAGTAATAACGGAATTATTGGTAAACAAAGTGGTTTGTCACCATTTGTCACCCTTAATCACTCACAGAACTCAATACATTACCATAAAAGTTAGTTTGTAATGTACAGGAGAGAAAATTGGCCATATCTCAGGAATGCTTAAAGATATTAAGTTGAAATTTTGACACAAGATAGATAAGCACCCAGTACCTTATTTAAGCTATAAAACAGAAAATTGACCAATGTGCCAAAAAGGTAGGTTTTCCAAGATCAGGTCACATTTAATGTTTTCTTCTGCCAAGGTTGGACACTGGATGTCAAAATGGGCATGATAGAAATATCCAACATACACATTACCCTATCTGACAAAATCAGTGTTATGGCCAGTAAAATTGTTTTTGATGGAGTTTAATAATTTTTGTGTGATTGAACTACAGTGTGCTACTCAAAATGATTAATAAAACAATAATTTTTTGTAATTATCCTATATCATTAATTATCCTATATCATTAAGATGTACACCAGCATGTGAATTCTTGATTTATATGACTGGTATTGTCAGATAGGGTCACATGTTACCGCTGATCATGACCTCGCTGACAGTTGTAGTCACAACTTCATCCACTTCAGTTGAAGTGAGCCTGCTGGTTTTATGTATGTCTGTTTCGCGACAAAATCTGCAGAACAAATAACCAACTTTACAGTGTTATAAGCTGTAATTATAAACCAAGTACTAAAGATAATAGAAAAATGCGGTTAAAATTACGTCATAAATAAATAATGAAATAATTAAATAATGTTTGAGGAAACTACAAAGCCTAGCGCTTTACACTAACCGGGAATATAATCCATGTTGAACGGCAACTCAGCTGTATAATAATTACGCCATTTCTTGGTTTATGTGACGTGGTAATAATAATAATAATAAAAATAACAAGTTTGTTTTTTATTTTTTTGCATTACACGTAATACATTATGTTTAGGTATATAATGTGGTAAGCCACATAGCTCTATAGGCCACTACCAGATAAGCTTCGGCTGTCCGTGACAAGTACAGGTCATTTCTTTCTAAGTAACCATTAATTCATGAATTTATGTACAATGAGTTGAAATGATATATTTTGGTATAGCTACCTTATCTAGAGCCATGAAAAGCCTTAAACCCAGCACATCCCATCAGTAGGGCTGCTGACTGTTCAGTAACAATAAATAAATAATTAAAGAATTTCATGTTATATTCAAAACAACGGAATGTAGCTCCGTGGGTAAATTAGTAGTAGTTTCTGAGTCTGACCCCCAATTCCAAAACCCTCCCACCCTCTCTCTTAGTACGTATGCACCAGTTGTATTGCTTGAGGTCACTCGGCCCTTGCTGTTTTCATGTTTAGCTGATCTAGCTATATCTGTTGTGATTTTATACTTAGCTTATTTCCCAATCTGACAAAACTGTTTGTGTATGAATGATTTATGACTATATACTGGGCCGAGACAGCATAGCTGATAATTGACCCAGGTAATTACAAACAAAAGAAAACATGTATGAAGTATGTGCAAAGTTGTTTGTGCTGACCATTTTGTAACTATGTACGAAAGATAGCAGCTAGCTACTCGGTCTTGTGTCTATGCCCCTGTTGACCTAGTTGTATTTATTTCTGTCTTAATAGTGGGACTTTCATCATCTGATCTTCATTAGACTAGCTACCACTTAAAATGATTAATAAAAATAAATTCCTTGTAATGGCTATCTCAGTACTGGTTGCTATCCAGTGTGCCGCCGCGGCCACACGCGAGTCATAGTGACTACCCCTAGCTAGGTGTGTCATCAATAGCTACGTGCCAGTATGTACTGGTTTAATTGTACCTCAGATCATGCCTGTACCAGTGCTCGCCATAGTTACATGCAGTGGCTAAGTAGCTACATACCTGTCCAAAGAGGCCACGGTCAGCCCTCTCTTGCCAGGAAACTTGTACTGCAAGTGCAGACTAAGTCTTTTGTGCGTCCATCGTTCTTTTTCGATCTTCTCCCTGATGAATTCTTCATGCTCATACAATAAATCCTTCCCTGACATCCTTAATCAGAGGGGTATTAATATAAAAGCTCTGTACATGAGTTTATATGTACATCTACGTATTTGTATATCTACGTATATCCCCGTATATCTGCTTAGCTCTATATATGTAATCCTAATAGAGCATTCACCATTCACTGCAGTCAGTCAACTGTATCACTGAATGCAACCCAATAGCTGCAAATTTCTTTATGTAATCGTCAATAGCACACTAAATATTGAATATTTTGGTATCTGTTCACTAGCATCAGAGTGGAATCCTTTTTTTTTTAAATTCTGTATATCCCATTGTCATATTGTACTGGTAACTGCCTTATAACATATAGCTACTATACTCCAGTTACTACTTGAGATTTGTATACTATAGACACATGCATTGCACATCGCATATTATTGTTAAGCATACTATCTGTAACTGTATAGCCAATGCCATCCAGTTTAAAATACTCTGGTGTCAAAACCAAACGATACATAACACACATTGAATACATGCATTATGCAAAAAAAAATTAAATAAATAAATAACTGGCTAATAGCTATAATATATAGTATAATCTCTGGTATGTCTAGTTATAGCTATTTAATTGTTACATATATTTACGATCTGTCATGTACCACAAAGCCTTTAATTCCACATGTGTCTTGACCACTGAATCCAATTTGGGCCTACTGTATAAGTCTGATTTGCGACAAACATCTCCTTCATGTGAGCTGTGACTCCTGGCATGATTCCTAAATGGTAATGTAAATGTGCACAAACAGGGTCAATTATCATCATTAGGTCGTATACAGGTATTCATATATTCAATAATAAAAAGGCAGGTGTTTCATGTACAATTTATATATTCAATGCTAGTTAAATGCTACGAGCGCTCGTATGGCAAGTGATGATCTTGAATGTGCTAGCTATGTAGCATTGAATTGCCCAAATGTTAAACTAGTAAACTTTTGGTTTCCAGCTACATGTCCAACAAACTATCATGTAGCCACATTGTGCAGTGTCCTGATGCAGTTACAAACACATAATATTGCATATGTGACTGCATAGAGTAAAAATGGAAGCTTACACACATTTTGAATATGTTTAGATTTTAAATCCTGTATGCTACAGTATATTTATAAAAGCTTTTTAATATTATCAAGTTATGTTCAATCCTTTGTCATGGAACTAGAGTTCATTGTGTACCCTATATCTGTTTCACATGGTTGTAATCAGTGATTAAAATCAGTTTTTCTTCAAAAATTAGGCATGTTTAATCTTCCGTTTTTACTATATGCAGTCACACATGTTTTCCATATGATATCTGTAATCAGAAGACCTTTGTACACCCATAAACCAGAGTTTGTGATTTATGAGACCTTTCTCAGCCCATGTACCATAAAACCTGAAACAACTGCTAATCAGTTGGTGGGAACAATTTTGTATCTGCCTGTTTTGTCCCGATTTTTTAAATTAATTAAAAAGTATCCATTGCAATTGTGTGCCCATTGTCTGATTGTCTTTTATAACACAAAACAAAAAAAAAACAGAGGTTGGGATTTATGAGGCATCCTGGATACCAGCTCAATGCTACCCAAGGATTATCGCTTTTACTGTTAATTTTTCTGTAGCCATGGGCATACCATGCCAGCTAGCATGATAAGCTGGAAGTTCACATGCTGTATCGGCCCATGTGTTATCTTGACACTTGTCTTAGTCAATGTATGATTATTTGTACACAGTATGGTCAGTTTGTCAGATCTCTCTCAGCCCATGTGCAGTGTAATACTCTGTAACTGCTAATCAATTGGGAACATCTTTGCATTTGCCTGTATCGTTAAAAAAAATTTTAATAATAAAAAATGGGTCATCCATTGCAAAGCGTCAGCTTGAATGTACTAGCTGTGTAGCGTTGAATTGCCCAAATGTTAAACTAGTAAACTTTTGGTTTCCAGCTACAGGTCCAACAAACTATCATGTAGCCACATTGTGCAGTGTCCTGATGCAGTTACAAACACATAATATTGCATATGTGACTGCATAGAGTAAAAATGGAAGCTTACACACATTTTGAATATGTTTAGATTTTAAATCCTGTATGCTACAGTATATTTATAAAAGCTTTTTAATATTATCAAGTTATGTTCAATCCTTTGTCATGGAACTAGAGTTCATTGTGTACCCTATATCTGTTTCACATGGTTGTAATCAGTGATTAAAATCAGTTTTTCTTCAAAAATTAGGCATGTTTAATCTTCCGTTTTTACTATATGCAGTCACATATGTTTTCCATATGATATCTGTAATCAGAAGACCTTTGTACACCCATAGACCAGAGTTTGTGATTTATGAGACCTTTCTCAGCCCATGTACCATAAAACCTGAAACAACTGCTAATCAGTTGGTGGGAACAATTTTGTATCTGCCTGTTTTGTCCCAATTTTTTAAATTAATTAAAAAGTATCCATTGCAATTGTGTGCCCATTGTCTGATTGTCTTTTATAACACAAAAAAAAAAAAAAAAACAGAGGTTGGGATTTATGAGGCATCCTGGATACCAGCTCAATGCTACCCAAGGATTATCGCTTTTACTGTTAATTTTTCTGTAGCCATGGGCATACCATGCCAGCTAGTATGATAAGCTGGAAGTTCACATGCTGTATCGGCCCATGTGTTATCTTGACACTTGTCTTAGTCAATGTATGATTATTTGTACACAGTATGGTCAGTTTGTCAGATCTCTCTCAGCCCATGTGCAGTGTAATACTCTGTAACTGCTAATCAATTGGGAACATCTTTGCATTTGCCTGTATCGTTAAAAAAAATTTTAATAATAAAAAATGGGTCATCCATTGCAAAGCGTCAGCTTGAATGTACTAGCTGTGTAGCGTTGAATTGCCCAAATGTTAAACTAGTAAACTTTTGGTTTCCAGCTACAGGTCCAACAAACTATCATGTAGCCACATTGTGCAGTGTCCTGATGCAGTTACAAACACATAATATTGCATATGTGACTGCATAGAGTAAAAATGGAAGCTTACACACATTTTGAATATGTTTAGATTTTAAATCCTGTATGCTACAGTATATTTATAAAAGCTTTTTAATATTATCAAGTTATGTTCAATCCTTTGTCATGGAACTAGAGTTCATTGTGTACCCTATATCTGTTTCACATGGTTGTAATCAGTGATTAAAATCAGTTTTTCTTCAAAAATTAGGCATGTTTAATCTTCCGTTTTTACTATATGCAGTCACATATGTTTTCCATATCAGTGGCGGATCCAGGGGGGTTTCATTGGTTTCCACGGAAACCCCCTTTGAAAAATGATTGCGTAACAATTAAATGTTTTAATTATCGCGGCGTGCGTCTCGATCGAGATACTGTAATTAGAGCAGTCACAGTAGCTACTAAAGTAGTGTGTAGGAAGTTTTTAATATATTTTATGTACTATTACTAGGCTGTGACCTTTTTTTTTTTTTTTTTTTTTTTTTTTTTTTTTGGTCTCACCTTACCAAACCAGACGATGTAGTGCAAACGTTTGCGTATCTCATGTCAATATATATCTCCACCTTCTAAACTGGAAACCCCCTTTATAAATTCCTAGATCCGCCACTGCATATGATATCTGTAATCAGAAGACCTTTGTACACCCATAGACCAGAGTTTGTGATTTATGAGACCTTTCTCAGCCCATGTACCATAAAACCTGAAACAACTGCTAATCAGTTGGTGGGAACAATTTTGTATCTGCCTGTTTTGTCCCAATTTTTTAAATTAATTAAAAAGTATCCATTGCAATTGTGTGCCCATTGTCTGATTGTCTTTTATAACACAAAAAAAAAAAAAAAAAACAGAGGTTGGGATTTATGAGGCATCCTGGATACCAGCTCAATGCTACCCAAGGATTATCGCTTTTACTGTTAATTTTTCTGTAGCCATGGGCATACCATGCCAGCTAGCATGATAAGCTGGAAGTTCACATGCTGTATCGGCCCATGTGTTATCTTGACACTTGTCTTAGTCAATGTATGATTATTTGTACACAGTATGGTCAGTTTGTCAGATCTCTCTCAGCCCATGTGCAGTGTAATACTCTGTAACTGCTAATCAATTGGGAACACCTTTGCATTTGCATGTATCGTCAAAAAAAAATTTAATAATAAAAAAATGGGTCATCCATTGCAAAGCGTCAGCTTGAATGTGCTAGCTGTGTAGCGTTGAATTGCCCAAATGTTAAACTAGTAAACTTTTGGTTTCCAGCTACAGGTCCAACAAACTATCATGTAGCCACATTGTGCAGTGTCCTGATGCAGTTACAAACACATAATATTGCATATGTGACTGCATAGAGTAAAAATGGAAGCTTACACACATTTTGAATATGTTTAGATTTTAAATCCTGTATGCTACAGTATATTTATAAAAGCTTTTTAATATTATCAAGTTATGTTCAATCCTTTGTCATGGAACTAGAGTTCATTGTGTACCCTATATCTGTTTCACATGGTTGTAATCAGTGATTAAAATCAGTTTTTCTTCAAAAATTAGGCATGTTTAATCTTCCGTTTTTACTATATGCAGTCACATATGTTTTCCATATGATATCTGTAATCAGAAGACCTTTGTACACCCATAGACCAGAGTTTGTGATTTATGAGACCTTTCTCAGCCCATGTACCATAAAACCTGAAACAACTGCTAATCAGTTGGTGGGAACAATTTTGTATCTGCCTGTTTTGTCCCAATTTTTTAAATTAATTAAAAAGTATCCATTGCAATTGTGTGCCCATTGTCTGATTGTCTTTTATAACACAAAAAAAAAAAAAAAAAACAGAGGTTGGGATTTATGAGGCATCCTGGATACCAGCTCAATGCTACCCAAGGATTATCGCTTTTACTGTTAATTTTTCTGTAGCCATGGGCATACCATGCCAGCTAGTATGATAAGCTGGAAGTTCACATGCTGTATCGGCCCATGTGTTATCTTGACACTTGTCTTAGTCAATGTATGATTATTTGTACACAGTATGGTCAGTTTGTCAGATCTCTCTCAGCCCATGTGCAGTGTAATACTCTGTAACTGCTAATCAATTGGGAACACCTTTGCATTTGCATGTATCGTCAAAAAAAAATTTAATAATAAAAAAATGGGTCATCCATTGCAAAGCGTCAGCTTGAATGTGCTAGCTGTGTAGCGTTGAATTGCCCAAATGTTAAACTAGTAAACTTTTGGTTTCCAGCTACAGGTCCAACAAACTATCATGTAGCCACATTGTGCAGTGTCCTGATGCAGTTACAAACACATAATATTGCATATGTGACTGCATAGAGTAAAAATGGAAGCTTACACACATTTTGAATATGTTTAGATTTTAAATCCTGTATACTAAAGTATATTTATAAAAGCTTTTTAATATTATCAAGTTATGTTCAATCCTTTGTCATGGAACTAGAGTTCATTGTGTACCCTATATCTGTTTCACATGGTTGTAATCAGTGATTAAAATCAGTTTTTCTTCAAAAATTAGGCATGTTTAATCTTCCGTTTTTACTATATGCAGTCACACATGTTTTCCATATGATATCTGTAATCAGAAGACCTTTGTACACCCATAAACCAGAGTTTGTGATTTATGAGACCTTTCTCAGCCCATGTACCATAAAACCTGAAACAACTGCTAATCAGTTGGTGGGAACAATTTTGTATCTGCCTGTTTTGTCCCGATTTTTTAAATTAATTAAAAAGTATCCATTGCAATTGTGTGCCCATTGTCTGATTGTCTTTTATAACACAAAACAAAAAAAAAACAGAGGTTGGGATTTATGAGGCATCCTGGATACCAGCTCAATGCTACCCAAGGATTATCGCTTTTACTGTTAATTTTTCTGTAGCCATGGGCATACCATGCCAGCTAGCATAAGCTGGAAGTTCACATGCTGTATCGGCCCATGTGTTATCTTGACACTTGTCTTAGTCAATGTATGATTATTTGTACACAGTATGGTCAGTTTGTCAGATCTCTCTCAGCCCATGTGCAGTGTAATACTCTGTAACTGCTAATCAATTGGGAACACCTTTGCATTTGCATGTATCGTCAAAAAAAATTTTAATAATAAAAAAATGGGTCATCCATTGCAAAGCGTCAGCTTGAATGTGCTAGCTGTGTAGCGTTGAATTGCCCAAATGTTAAACTAGTAAACTTTTGGTTTCCAGCTACAGGTCCAACAAACTATCATGTAGCCACATTGTGCAGTGTCCTGATGCAGTTACAAACACATAATATTGCATATGTGACTGCATAGAGTAAAAATGGAAGCTTATACACATTTTGAATATGTTTAGATTTTAAATCCTGTATGCTACATGTATATTTATAAAAGCTTTTTATTATTATCAAGTTATGTTCAATCCTTTGTCATGGAACTAGAGTTCATTGTGTACCCTATATCTGTTTCACATGGTTGTAATCAGTGATTAAAATCAGTTTTTCTTCAAAAATTAGGCATGTTTAATCTTCCGTTTTTACTATATGCAGTCACATATGTTTTCCATATGATATCTGTAATCAGAAGACCTTTGTACACCCATAGACCAGAGTTTGTGATTTATGAGACCTTTCTCAGCCCATGTACCATAAAACCTGAAACAACTGCTAATCAGTTGGTGGGAACAATTTTGTATCTGCCTGTTTTGTCCCGATTTTTTTAATTAATTAAAAAGTATCCATTGCAATTGTGTGCCCATTGTCTGATTGTCTTTTATAACACAAAACAAAAAAAAAACAGAGGTTGGGATTTATGAGGCATCCTGGATACCAGCTCAATGCTACCCAAGGATTATCGCTTTTACTGTTAATTTTTCTGTAGCCATGGGCATACCATGCCAGCTAGCATGATAAGCTGGAAGTTCACATGCTGTATCGGCCCATGTGTTATCTTGACACTTGTCTTAGTCAATGTATGATTATTTGTACACAGTATGGTCAGTTTGTCAGATCTCTCTCAGCCCATGTGCAGTGTAATACTCTGTAACTGTTAATCAATTGGGAATACCTTTGCATTTGCATGTATCGTCAAAAATAATTTAATAATAAAAAAAATGGGTCATCCATTGTAAAGGGTCATAAAAGACAATCAGACAATTGTCAATTTTTTTAAATATAAAGTATCCATTGCAATTGTGTGCCCATTGTCTGCTTGTCTTTTATAACACAAAGCAAAAAACCAAAGGTTGGGATTTATGAGGCATCCTGGATACCAGCTCAATGCTACCCAAGGATTATCGCTTTTACTGTTAATTTTTCTGTAGCCATGTGCATACCATGCCAGCTAGCATGATAAGCTGGATGCATGTGCTGTATTGGTCCACTCGAGATCTGATAACGCTTCCACTGATCTGGCAAAACAGAACTTTGTACACACCTTGTTATAAAGAACATAAAAATAAATTCCCTTCTTGGAGAGGTTTCACTGTATATCCTATTGCGTAACATTAATGTCCCCCAGCTGAACGCAACTTATCTACACTTATTGGTTTGATAAATCCAATCATTTTATTTCTAATTTATATGTAAGTTTTTTTCATGTTTCTAGTACTTTGTCTTTGTGTCCACTATACTTTGGCTAATCATAATCCTATAATGTGTACCAAACACTTAACTTGTATAGCTACTAGACAACTGTAATACGATTCAAACATAACCCATGGTAGATATAATGCAAATAGTACCTGATTAGTTTCTTTTACATATAACTATCCTTTAGTCCAGCTAATGTAGCTTCCTTTAGCTATACTGTCTCAAGTTCCATAGTTATCTTTCCAGGTTACAAAGAAATTTTGCCGCTATTTTTCAAAATTCTGTATCACTTGCAATTGTACTGGCTTGATTTGTTCACCGTACTTCGGATTCTAACGTAATTGGAAGTATAGCGCTGTTATGAATCATTACAAGAGGATATAAGCGCCCACCTCCTGCGCTTATATGCTTCTGGCTGTTATCACGTGGGTTATCACGTGGGTTATCAAGTAATGTATTATTTTTTTACCGAGCATGCGCACGGGCATGCTATTCCCAATTGAAAAAATATATAAAATTACTGGTGGGTAGCTATAAAGCCTGCATAAAGGCTGTTGTCAGATAACAACAAAGGTGATAGCAATGTCTATTGTAGTCGAAGTCTGGTTTTGGTTTCTAAAGTGGCTGCCTTCCATGGTATAAATAGAGAGGACTCGAGCTGTGAACAGAGTATCAGTCAAGTCTTCAAATCCTGTCTACGATGGCAATACGTGCGGAACACTCTGACAAGGTGACACTGGAGAGGGGAGACCAGCATGCAGATGTCGCTATGCGTCAGATCACAGTCGAGAACCTTCGTCGCTTATTCCAGGTGCAAAACTAGCTAGCTACGTAGGTAGCAACTGATTAGCAACTGCTTTAATAGTTATAGTTTTTTTTTTTTTTTTTTTTTTTTAATTTATATATAGCTATAGTTAATATATTTAATTACTAGCTAGTTTTGTGTTGTTGAAGTTGCTATGAAATCTATTCTTTCTTTCACAGGTCGATTCTGCATCGGTGTATTTGAAAGACAGCGTCGATCAGACAATGTATTTCCCCCGTGATAACGGGACTTTCAATTTAATCGAAGAGCAAGTGCTGCCCTTTTCCACATTAGTGGTGGAAGGCAGGAATGTGGGGCATGGGAACAGACAGCTGCAGAACACAGGCACCTCGGCCCCTTCAGGATTGAATGTTGCTGCGGGTACCAGTCAATCCACCTCATACCACTATACTCCAGCCTCCACGCCTAGTCACAGTACTAATTTGTTTAGTACAAATAGGCCTTTGGCAAGGCGTGTATCTGCTCCTGCTTCATTTACTTTGAAGCTAGTACAGGCCAAGATGACAAGGAGGGGCAGGAAGGTGAAGTTCCAGGATATGGCACAGACTTTCATAGAATTGGTGGACTCGACAGCCAACCCTGATTTTATCAGGTCTATAGCCAGACAAATATGGACAGAAGATTTTCTGCTAGTGACCCCGGATGGGTTAAAAGTTGAAAATTGCCCTGGGACCCAAGGTATTATTTATTGTTCCATTCTTTCATCGTTAGCTATAATGAAATTTATGCCATTACAGGATTGCCTTTTTGGAGAGCTCCAAAGCGTAAGGTGTATGCTGTAAAGGAGGAAGATTTTCAGAGCCTGGCAAACACGGATAGCGACAGCGATGGTGATGAAAGGGACGTAGCCCCTCGAGCTCCAGCTAAAAGGATGAAGCTCTTTCAAAATGAGTTTAAAACAAAAATGTCAGAAATGAAAAGAGATATAAAGCAGCTTATTGAGAATACTGTCCCCAGTCCTGTAAGGGATGAGTTGAGGGGTTTACTACGATGCTGTATTTGTCAGGCTGTACCCATACAGCCACCTGTTTTCATGTCGACTTGTTGCCATTCGATTATAGGATGCCAACCATGTGTCCAGCAATTGACATCTACTCAAGGAGCAAGCTGCCCTCTGTGCAGAGATAGAGATTTCGAAGCCATCAGATTGAATGGCATGGATGGACTTATATCGGCAGCCAGAAGGTACATTCCCATCGACAACCAGAGTAGTTCATCTGAAAACTAAACTCTATATGCTGTTGTTATTTATCTGTTAGTTATCTATCATTGTCATTATAAATATCATTATCACTGTATCTGCCATTATCCTATCTTGTAATCAAACATCTATATTGTCATTGTAATTACTGTATACCACAGTATTTATCTCTTTGTCTATAGTTGTATATGTATACTTAAAGAAATAACAAAAATATTATAACTTTATCAATATCTATAATAGTTAATTCGATAGAGTGCACATCTTGATGTGAGCATAGCGTCTTTGAGTGATCCCAGCATGTCTGATGATACAAAACTTCATTAGGGCTTATCAACCATGCAGTGTTCTCACCTAAACCTGAAAAACACCCAACTAGAATCAATCTTTGTTGTGATAGTAGTCAGTAGAACCAAAAGGAAATTTCGTTGCACCAAAAAGAAATAATACAGACTGATCAGTGTATGTTTAAACTTTAATAAAACGTTACATGATAAGTATACCTTTATGAGTTTAATCAAAATGTGAAATAAATCATGTGCATGAAATGTACTATACATAATAATAACTAGTCAAAAGGTTGAATGTACCTAATCGAATGGTACTACCGAGTCACTTAAATTTGTCAAGGCACAGAACGCCGAAGCTGTAGACATCAATCCGGAGGAGGTCCCATGATATGCTAAATAAATAAAATTGTTAATAATTTAAATAGGTTAAACATTAATTCTTTAATTTACAATACCATCCAAAGAGCATACAACATAACACAAAAATGTCTCTGCATAAGCTTCATAATACCAGATCAAAGAATGACATAGGGAAGTTTGAAATTCTTATATAACTCTGACACAATTGTATAAGTTCTATTACAAACATTCTTAAAAGAAACAATACTGTTATGCTGTGGTGGGGCTAAACTATCAATACAAACGCTACATACAATGTCACATGATGTGTTGTGTTAATAGTAAATGTACAGGGAGAGAGATGCTCAATAGTTGTGCAACAGGTTTTCTGTCAAGTCGAACTACAAATTTTGTCCTGGGATTGATCCACATCATTACATGTAATACTATTTAAAGCCAATACGGTTCAACTCTGACTGTTAGACAGACACTAGAGCCTTTTGACCGTATCGACTCGATCAATTGTCGACTGTGGTTCCAACCGGCCAGCAATGCTACTAGAGCAGAGAAGAGTGCCCAGGAAGTGCAGTGCTCTGCACGTAAACGATTAGTGTCTGACCTGAATTGTCAGAGACGTCGAACACTAAAGGAGAGCCCCAGCCGTACAGTGAAAAGGCAGTCATCATCTTCACTAGCAAGGCTGAAATACATATATGTCTCTTGCCAGCCAACAGAACAGAAGGTCTAATGCACAGACTGCAATATCTAATATGATGAGGAAATTGAAGAGGTGCAGTGAAGCAGATGTTACTCTAACTGATGATCAGCACGAGGAGATCTGTTCCATTGTTTGTGAAATTAGTGATGAGGAACTAGAGAAGGTATTTTTAGAAGGAAGTGAACATGGTGTGAGCGAGTTGATGAAAGAAGTATGGTACACTGACAGCAAACGTCAACAGCAGCAGTATTTACATGACCAATCTAGTAATGGTGAGTTTGATCTTTCAATGATTTGTACACTTTGCTTACAACATGTTTTGTTTCTGCAGTTTGTGGAGCACGGGGCAACAGGTGGAGCATGATGACTATCAGAATTGGTAAGCCATATTTTGAAATTACAGAAGTCATATTCCATTTTTTTGCAGCTTTAGTCGTGTATACTAGAAGCCCTGCTGCTTATGAAGCTCTCAATAGTTTTGGGTTACCGTCAAAGTCCACTCTACAGTCTTATACAGGAGCTTTTATGCATGATCAAGGAGCAAGGAAACAGTGTATAGCCAGCCAAGTAGCACGTTATGTGCTTTTTAAAGAGCAATGTAGAGAATCTGGCAAGCAAGAGCCTAAATCAGATGGGGTGCTAATATTTGACGAAGTGAAGGTCGCATGCCAGCTGATGTGGAATTCACGTATTCATCAGTTGATGGGCCTTGCAATGACTCACAAAGAATTACCTTCGCTAAATGATATTTACCGATTGTTGAAAGAGCCTGAGAGCGTCCAGCAAACTTCTTATTACTGCAGTTTCTCTGGCGTGACCTGACAAGTGAATTTGACATTGTTGGGCCTTACTTCACAGCTTCCACCACCATGGACTGCAAATTCATCACAGCATGTGTCATGGACACCATCAAACTGTTTCGGTTTCATGGACTCAAAACAAGTCTGTTAGTTTGTGATGGTGCACAATTGGCCCCGACTAGACATTGGGTGACCTGCAGTTCGAATCCTGGGGTTGGAGGGATTTTTTTTTTCCTTAACTTTGGCCCTTTTTCTGTTACACATTTTCAGTCAGTCAGTAAGTCAAGTCATTAGGTCTAAGTCCCTGAAATTAGGTTAGGTAATCCTAAGACTGCAGCACATGTTGCTGTCAGACCTTCAGTGCTAGTCACTGTAAAGTGCTAATAATAATAATAAAAAAATAAAATTGTTGCAACGCTTAGGCTGTAATTCTTCTACAACTTGCACAAAAGTGGCTTCTAACAAATTTGTGCTGCACTGGTATCTATGGTGACGGTCACTCGCGCTCGAGACACAGATGGTATTTCACGTCTGTTACGTCATATAGGGAATTTTGTACAGAGATATCACATGAGTTACTTCCATTTCCAATCCCTGTTGGTATACTGTATCTATGGTGAGACCAAGACAGGTTTGGCCATCCCAACCAGGATAGTGTCACTTTTAGACACTTTCCTAGCGGAAATAGCCAATCCTGCAGGTAATTTATATTCTAGAACTCCTGCCCTATAATTATACGTAGCCACATGTATTTTAATCCACTCTGGTAATAGCAACTATCTCATTGTCAATTTCACCTTTATATTATTGTGGTAAAATAATGGGAGCCTGTATTCTGCGGAATACAGAATAGCGGTATTACGGAATAAGCGAAAACCACATTCTAAAAATTTTGTTATTGTTTATAGCCTCTATAACATTTTAATATACATTCCTCACCTCGTAGAGAACACAATCACGATGGCACCGATCCTCAGGGCGATCTTTAAATAGGATATGTACAAATATATTCACTGTAGAACAATCTATCTAAGCTAAACTACACTGTTAAATACACTTCACTACTTAATTGCTAGAAGTTCTTTGTGCTAAACTTGCTCATACAGCTGTCACACACGAGCAGCTAGCTAACTGGCCGAAGAGTTTAGGACAAAACAATCCACCCCCTAGGTAGCTACCCTGCATGCATGGAATAATCTGACCTTCTTTCTTATAATTATGTTACCATTTCCTAAAGTGTTTCAAATAAATTCGGAGAAAAATACTGCTTTCAGCTCCCAACATAAGAGCTCCATGCAACCTCTGCTCTCAGTAACACTTCGTAAATAACTCTAAAAAAATTCGGGCCGTTACTCACTGGTATGAGTAGGTATAGCACAAGGAAATTCTCGTTTTCTAGTGACTGTGTAGTAAAGTGACTTAGTTAGATCGTTCTAGAGTGATTATCTTTGTACATATCCTATTTAAAGATCGCCCTGAGGATCGGTGCCATTGTGATTGTGTTCTCTACGAGGTGAGGAATGTATATTAAAATGTTATAGAGGCTATGAACAATAGCAAAATATTTAGAATGTGATTTTCGCTTATTCCGTAATTCTGCTATTCCGTTATTCTGTATTACGCGAAATACAGGCTCCCTAAAATAACCCACAGTTGTTAAATATACCCATTTGAATTTAATTTGAGCCACAGTTGTTAAATGGCCCACAGAAGTTGAAGTTACCAATTTTAATGACAGATAAACTGACCCATCCTGGGTTGATAATGCTCAAAAGTACACTCTAGAAACCATCTCATTGTCAATTTCACTTTTACATTATTGTGGTAAAATAACCTGCAGTTGTTAAATATACCCATTTGAATTTGCTGTGTAGTAAGAAAGGAGTGGACAGCCAAAGTTTTGGCTTTTTTGTGATGAACAGTCTTGGAAGACAGTTGGAACAGGAAAAAACTAAATTATTTAATCAATCATAATTCATGACTTAAACAAGCTATGAAAACAGAGTTTGGCTCAGTATGTTCACCGTGAACTGGCACATTGATCAAAGTATAGCGTTTTCCCTGTACGTCCTGACAACTGTAAACTTGCAACGTAAATTAGTTCTCATAACTTATGTACTGTATTGTACACTGTACAAACACGAAGCAAAGATTTTCTTACTCCCAATATAAACAGAAGAATCTGGGTTTTATGGATTTGAACTTTGTTTCAGTACACACCAAAGCGATTGAAATGTATGTAAATTTTTTATATAGCACACGTATTTTTACTTCAATATGTTTTTATAGCAAAATAGAATTTTTTTGAAAATAAACAGTTTTTGCTCTGTATGTTTTTATAGCAAAATAGAATTTTTTGAAAATAGTCCGTTTTTGCTCAGTGGGTCATATATGCATGCATGCACGCACACACACACACACACACACATACACACACACACACGCACGCACGCACCCTACACACACCACACACACACACACACACACACACACACACACACACACACTACACACCATACCACATTAAGCATACTCTCACAATTTATTCACCGGGATATTTATTTACTGTAAGCTGAGCATCTTCAAAGAGTTTAGCAATTAGTGAATTTTCTAAATCAGACATATTAATATACCTGGTAGTTTTGCTGGACTCTTTGTCTGGAGATTGTTAACAGTGGACGTACATTGCATCTTGGTACATTTCCGTTTAGCACATGCTTGTTTGAGGTTGCCTGGCCCACTAAACCTGGGATTATCTTGGCAGTATTTGCAGGATCCACAATGTGCACCCAAAACAATTTCCACATCTGGTTTGCTTGTGACCTATGTATAGAGAGCTTGCATCACGCCAGTAATTCTTAACAATTGTTGATAGACAGCCATACTTGGGGGTAAGTTTCAATGGGGCCAAATGAGACAAATGCTGTTGGTTTGCTACCAACAACAAGTACCACTGTCAGACGCTAGGATAAGGTTGGAAATAAAACAGAAAAGCGCATTACTAATTTTGGATAGACAAGTGACTAACCTAGAAAGCATGTCACGTTCTCAGCTTAACCATTGGGGATGACGGCAGCCTTTGTTCACTGCCCTCAAGCATGGCTGACCAACAACGGTTGCTAAGTATTTTGCTACACATATTTCATATGCTACGCATGTATCTCTATCGAATACTGTGATCATGTGTACTGTATGCGTGGACCATTCACTATACTGGATAATGTAACTCCTTCTATAGCCAGTATTTTAATTGTTGAATCAATGGCATATTTAACTCCACTGGGGCGTCTGACCTTTTTCATTGACTCGACTTAGGTAGTTTACCGTGCTGGTGCATTGATTGCAGAGTTGTTTTTAAAACAGTTTTTGTTTCGTACTACTGTGTAACGGGTTGAACATAGCCAACAACGAAATGTAATGGATACTTTACTTTTCAGATGATAATTTATATATCTGGGGCACGCGGCACCAACCCTTTCTTTCAGTATGCGTGGGTTGCAGAGATGCTTTTCGGATAGCTCTTGATTCCTACTGCTGTGTAACGGGTTTAACATAGCTGACAATGAAGTGTAATGGTTACTTCACTTTTCAGACAATATAGCTGGTGCGAGTGGTGCCATTTCAAATGCGGTATGCGTGGGTTCACCAATCACAATAATATTATTTACAAAAAAAGTTAACAAACAAGTATTTTTAAAAAAAATGGAATTTTCAACTAGGGTAAGGGACCATAGCACATCGATAAAAAGTACTGAAACAAGCTGGAGTAGTGCACAAAATTAAATCACAGTAAAATAATAAGAAGTGTTATATCCCTACTGTAGAACACAGTAGGGGAGCACAGTAAGTAAGTAACTGACTGACTTATGCCGTCAGACAAGTGTAGCTAACTCGACAACAGCTAACAATCCTACCAAAGTGTCGTGTAGGTATATTTTGTTTGTTTTTATGAGAATGTGTATAAACCTCCATGATCCCTAATATGTATGTACAGTATTATCACACTGTACGATACATCTGAGATGTTACCATAATTGTTGACACAATAATGTAGTACTGTATAACTCATGACTGTAACTAACCTATTTTGTAAACTACATATGTGTGCTATGATAAACTACCATGGCATGTCACTACATACTTTATGTATACCTTTTCTAAAGCCCACTACATACTTTATGATACCTTTTCTAAAGCCTCAAACAAATCTGGATTACAGTTCTGCTTGCACCAAGGATCTGTGTGTCCTGAAAAGTGTAATCTATCAAGGTATACACATTACCTATGTATTCAGGTACTTCGCACTTGCAATAATTGAAGGGGTCAGTGGAAAAAGGGGACATGTGCCATTTCAGATTTTTCAATTTTTAAAAATTGGAATTGCTTGTTTTAGCCATATGAATAATGTTGTCACTAAGTGAACAACAGAATTTAAAAATTCATGGCAGTGTCAAATAAATTTTTACCAAATATTACAGTAATTCGATAATGTATCAAACTTCTGTTTAATGCCCACCGTGTGGTCACTTAAATTTTCAAATGGCACTTGTCCCCTTTTTCCGCTGACCACTTCATTTATTGTACATGGACTGTTTTTATGGGGCCAGATAAAGTCTTAGGCTTCCTTGGCTAGGGTAGCATCTGATTGTCTAATCATTGGACTTAATGAATTGACCATACACACTTTTTGGGTGCATGGAGTTACTGTACACTTAATAAAGTCAGATGACATTTAATGTATCTTAGGCTATCAGTGTAGGTCACTGTTATTATTAAGTATGATGAGGAATGGTGTAATTACTTGTATAAGGGGGTGTAACTGCTGTATGTAGGTCCTTATGTTATGGTCATAGATATAATATACTACATACCCGGGATTGTGTACCGCTGGTTTTCAAAGGAACAATCCGTTTTGTACTTGTTAATGCTTTTCCTTTGCAGTCTACTGTGCCAGTGTCGTACTAGGGACTGTGAAATATACATGCTGATGAAATTTCCAGGTATACAGTACCATATTAAACATGTCTTTAGATCTGCCACTGGAGGATACCACCACAGCTTTGCAGCAACTGTGTCACTGATGGTGTTATGTGCTTAGAACACAGAGACACCAATAACACCTGTTCAGGGTGTGTTTATGTATTAGACCAATGTCTAAATGAATATTGTTAGCAATTTACAGGAAGCCTCAGAATGTTATAAACACCTTCAACAAGTACAACCCAGGACATATTTCTCATAGTACAGTTATTGACATTTGCACATTTTGGTCTATAATAATCTCACACTGTGGTATATACATAAAAATCTCACACTGTGGTCTATAAAAATCTCACACTATGTAACTGAGTCTCTCAATTGAGATGATTTGAGGTCACAATGATCTGTTTACAAGAAATGTTTAAGCAATATAGTCTAACCTCCCTTGTTCTATAACCTATATAATCTTGGCACCTCTATTGTCTAGACAGCCTAATTTGGTTATGTGCCTTGTATTTGATTCATCAGTATGAAGTTGTTGTTTTTTTAACATGAAATCACAAGTAGGGTGCTGAAACATAGCTAGCCTGAAGGGTAGGCGACTGTCTAAGGTACCGGAGCTAAGGCGGCCCGCAAAAGCTCTCAAAGCAGTGCTTTAGTGCTTAATTTACAAACTCAATATATAACACTAGGTATCTCATACTTTTTCTTCAGCCATAGTCACATTTTAGAGTGGTTGGAGATAACGTACACTTTTTCTTCAGCAAGCCCCACTAATGGCAGTAGTCACTCGTACGCACGACCGTACGTCTGCCATTCCATAGAGAGTTTATGTAGCGAACACGGATAGCACCACACTGGTAGTGCTCAACTGGGTACGTACAACCGTACGTCTGACCATTCCCGAGAGTTTACGTAACGAACACGAAACAGTGAGCCACATGGCTTAGAGTTTGTTACTTCGCTCACAACTTATTCTTATCTACATTGACATGGACAAAGAAGACCATCTTAGAATAAGGCAGGGAGAGAATGAGACAGGGTGAGGACGGTAGCAGAAATGCCAGATGAAGCATAGGCAAGTAGACACCTGATACATGCCATGCACACTGCAGAAAAGAGCATGCAGTTGGCCAATGAAACTGCAGAAGACAGATAAGTCCTAGCTGACTATACTTCCACACAGTTATGTAGCTATACACTGGCAGGCCACTGAGCGTCCCAATTTAAAACTTTTTTCACCTTCCTCAATTGAGCTACCTCTAGAGTAGCTTGAGCGCTTCTGTTTGTATAGCTACAAATGCAAACACATATATCTAATATGTATTTTGGTAGGTAGGTATGACTAACGGAGGATGGTCTTGCTGCATACAGTGTGTGGTTATAAAAAAAATCCTATTGTCTCTGGGTGTTTACAGCACAACTAATACATCTGCACAAAAAGAATTTAGAACAGTCATTGTTGTGCTGACCACACAAGTTGGACAGCCCTATACACAGTAGGTGTGTATTAACACATCTGCTGAGTCATATCCCCAGACAATCAGGGAAAAGCTGCACAGTCATTTCAAACACTTGTTATATACGGGACATGTCTAAACAATTTCAACAACTCACACTGACATGTAAAGCAATTAAAAAAATGAGGTAAGCATCACAAAATAGATATACACATACTAGAAAACAAAGACACACTTTATGTGCATATGAGAATAAGTACTGCTTTTTTCAAGTACTTGTCTTATGAAGGAGTTGATGTTACAGTAGTTTAATTTGTAATACATTAACACATTCAGTGTATAAACAGCTCAAAGACCAGGAAGTGCTACAAAATAATTAAGCACTGGTTAGAATGAAACACATAGCCTTGCCTGCGTGGGGTGGTAGCACGTGTTAATGAAGACATTGCATTGATGACGTAGGTTTACCAAAGCTATATAAATGCTACAAGTAACACTTTACTCAGTAACAGAACAATGGGATCTCTACTGTGCTGGTAAGTTTTATCAGGATAGGAAACTTTCATTTATATTCTAATCTACTGTAGCTGTCCAAAAGGAGAGGCAGATATGCCACAAGATGTGCCACAACAATGCACAGGTAAATGGTGCTAGAAGATATGTGTGTAACATTATGTTGGTTATTCTACACAAATTTGGCAAAGGCATTTCCAGACAAAGTTTGTGTACACAAAAGTTTGTTCATTTGTCCTCAAGACGAAAACATATTCAAAAATGCATGGTGTTAACTTGTAGCTCATTAGATAATACTTTAGCTTGAAATGCCTGTGTATAAATAGAGTACTGAGAGTGCCAAGCTTCTTAGGTGCCTGGGGTCAGTTATAAAACAGCCTAAAAGGTAATACTAGATAGACAGTTTATCTATACCCACTGGGATTACCCACTGGGATTGTGATCATAGTAGTTCATATGATAGCACTGTCTAAATGTGAGGCCCAGTTTCAAGGTGAGTTTTGTGGATACCACGCATAGATGTTGTTGTTGTTAATATAATATACTGTATTGGTTAGGTAATGGAGGGTTTACACAGAAGGCAGAGCATGTTAGATGAAAATCAGATACAGCAGTTCGTTACCCACTGTGGTAGTTGAGGCATGGGCAGCTCTTGAGTGATGCCTACCTCAGTAGCTCTTGGACGGTTGAATAATTGATTTGGTAAAAACTTGCCTTACACGAGCAAATTATTTGGTTTCTTATATTTATTGATTAATGCCTTACAGCACAAGTGCTGCATGTCTGTAGGACACCTGGTCCTGCAACCTGTTAAAAGACTTTGGCTACATAAGGTGTTTTTGAAATGTTGAACGGTCAAAATTGGAGCTTTCGTGGTCATTCACTAAATTTTTTATGAGGCTAAGGTTTAACTAAATACAGTATACCGTATAGCGAAAAATATAAAAGGGATAACTTTAGCTTCATATTAAGCCTCATGTTATGTACTGTGTGTATGAGTGAGTCCTCATTATGTATATGTTAAAGCATAGCCGCGAGTGCTATATGAAAAATAAAGTACGAGGCGCGCGGCCGAGATACTAATAAAGCACGAGGCGAATCCGAGTGCTTTATTAGCATCTCGGCCGCGCACCTCGTGCTTTATTTTTCATATAGCACGAGCAAGGCTATGCTTTAAATGATTTATGGAACTTTCTAGTCGTGTAGCTTCACCATACACTAGGACTCGTAATTAACAAGCGTTGCACGAACTATTAGCAGCCTGAACACACACAAACTAATTTAACAAAGTAACTCACGCGTATTTCACCATAGTTTGGCATAGTAGACGTTCATTGCGTCTTTTGGCAGGTTTTGTTTGCAACCCACAATCGATTCTATTGTGAGTCACATGGTGAAGTATTTCCGTGATATCTCCAGGACTTGTCCGTTTACGTTAACAAACGTAACAGCAACGTTACCTTCTCCCACCCATCATCGAACCATTTAGGTATGTCTATAAAAGCAATCCAGTGGAGGAATTCGTATTGGCTGGGGTGATTGATCACTCAGCACGGCGAGGCTATCAGCCTTCACCGGCTTGGGTGATTAGTCGTACTGACGCGAGCCCCGTAGGCTATTAGCCTACACTAAGGCACGTGGGCAACTGTGCTTTATTGCCTACAAAGAGTGCTTTATTATATAGTTATACAACGGCCACGAGTGCTCTGCCTGATATAAACGCATGAGCCTGAGGGCCGTCAGGCCCAAAGGCAAGTGCGTTTATACAGGCAGAGCACGAGTGCACGTTGTATAACTGTTATGTACCACTCACCTAATAGGTGGGGAGAGTCTGACAAGACAGCTGTAACACTTATAAAGGCCAGGTTTCTAACATCGATTGTGGGTAACCAAGCCGGACGTTGCAATGACGTTCCCCCTGCAGTACTGCAGCCACCTGAGATAATGAAAGTTAGTACGCTATGGGATAATTATATCACTAACTTGCATTCGCTGTTCGACTCTCATCATGTAGTGCTCAGCATGCCAGCGTGCCATATACACTAAGCACCAGACTAATCGCCATAGTGATTCTCTCGAGCGAAAAAAGCAGCTAAATAGACGGTTTAAGTAAACAAAACCTAACTACTAAACGATGCTAGTCTAATTCTTACTATTCACACTGGCTAAACTCGAATCTGGTGGCATGGTTACCACAATCGAACGTAAAGGTTAGTATTATTTAGAATATATTTGTTTTATTGAGTCATTGTCGAAGTGGACTACAGTTTAATCTGGACTAAGATGGCACCAGACTAGTAAGGTGTATAAGTACGTTTTAATATATGTAGACTAGAGTTGTGGCCACCCGCGTTGGCTTTTTCGATCGCCATTGGCTGCTTGTAAACAATACACGTATTGGTGACGTTATGGCCCACAATCGACCTTTACATGTCAGGCTATAAAAGAATTCGAGTGATCTGTGAAGTGTCTTTCCACCTATTAGGTGAGGTGTCGTAGTGGTCTTCGCCACCGGCACTTGTGCTATGCTGCACAAAACCGCAGCCAGTGCACTTTGACTTTGACTGTCTATGTGTCACTCCCTTGTTTAGTTTATGAACTACCTAGCATTAATACAATTCTGTTATAATCATTTCTCACCTTTAACAACAATTCAACACTGTACTTGCCAATGATGCAGACCTGTAACATCATTTGCGGTATAAGCATTGGCAAACTATACACACAAATCACACAAAAGTTTGAAGTGTACTAGAAAAAAGTAACATATAAGTTCTTTAGTGAAAACGGAGTCACTGTGGCTACTCAGGGCACAGTCTCAATAATTGAGTTGGTGGCTGGTGCTATTCACTGATAAGTTGTGGTAAGCTAATAGTTTTAAGGTGTGAATAATGTTACAAAAGGAGTTGGGTTATGAATTTCAAAACATACTGTACAATGACCTCTGTGGTAAATTTACAGTATGTTATCTTTATGTTTTAGACAGCCACACCACAAGTACAGCCACACCACAGGTACAGCCACACCACGGTACAGCCACACATCTACCTATCCAATGCACAGGTATGTATATATGTCATATATGTGTAAATTATAGAACTTTGCGTGGGCGAGGTCAAAGGGAAAAGAGCACTTTAACTTTCTTAAAGTACACTCTCAGCCGGCTAACAGCTTCATCGACCACAAAGAGTACTTTATTGCACCACAAATAATGCTTTATTCATTCAATAAAGTACTCTTTGTGGGCAGTAAAGCACAGTTTCCCGCGTGCCTTATTGTAGGCTATTAGCCTACAGGGCTCGCGCCAGTACGATTGATCACCAAAGCTGGTGAAGGCTGATAGCCTCGCCGCGTTGAGTGATCAATCACCCCAGCCAACACGATTTCTACCACTGGATTGCTTTTATAGACATACCTAAATGCTTTGATGATGGGTGGGAGAAGGTAACGTTGCTGTTATGCTTATTAATGTGAAAGGACAAGTCACGGACATATCACGGAAATACTTCACCATGTGACTCACAATAGAATTGATTGTGGGTTGCGAGGAAAACCTGTCAAAAGACGCAATGAACGTCTACCATGCCAAACTATGGTGAACTACACGTGAGATACTTTGTTAAACTGGTTTGTGTGTGTTCAGGCTGCTAATAGTTTGTGCAATGCATGTTAATTACGAGTTCTAGTTTTGGTGAAGCTACACGAGTAGAAAGTTCCATAAATCATTTAAAGCATAGCCTTGCTTGTGCTATATGAAAAAATGAAGTTCTAGGCCACGTGCCTCGTGATTTATTTTTCATATATCACCCGCGGCTATGATTTAACATATACTTAGAGCTCAGCAGTATTGAAAGTTGAATACACGGTATTAATTTAAGGAAAGTATCACAGTGTATCGGTATATAGTAAACTTTATATTGTTAATGTTGCATAATTTCTTGGGCCTAATATCACGCAGTATCATCCCAACCCCCCCCCCACTCCCCCAAAAAAATAAAAAAATAAAGGTTCAGTACAAGTTAGCATAATTATGTTGTAATGTGAAAATGTCAAGTTTTTCTTTAAGGCGTGTCTGTTAAAACATGAACAAATTGGACAACTAAACACCACGTGCTGGGTTACAGGTTTTTGCAATTGAATTCGTCCCGTTTGCAATTGAATTCGTCGCTTTTGCAGTTGAATTAGTCGGTTTTGCAATAGAATTCGTCGCGTTTGCATTACAATTCGTCATAAACAAAACGGCTCCAAGAAACCAACCCGTTAATTAAGAGATGAACTATTTATGCCTTGGAGAGTTACACTTGAGACACTAGAAGGTAATTGAAGCTGGTAGTACGCGAAGTTGATAGCTGTCTACAAGTTAATTAGCTTGCTCGCGAGTGACCACACCCATCAGTGACCACACCCATCGCGAATGGCGTAGTAGAGTTTGGAATGTTGTTGGAGAGGCTGTAGAGGAAGAATTATTGCCTTATAAAGAGTTGTTTACTACTGTTGTACTTGAACAAGTTCTTGTAGCAGCTGCTACATCATGTTTTCATGTTTGCTCCAGCTGCCATTCTTGTTATGGACGAATTTAACTACAAAAGCGACGAATTCAATTGCAAAAGCGACGAATTCAATTGCAAACGGGACGAATTCAATTGCAAAAGCGACGAATTCAATTGCAAACGGGACGAATTCAATTGCAAAAGCGACGAACTCAATTGCAAACGGGACGAATTCAATTGCAAAGTCGCCGAATTCAATTGCAAAAACCTGTAAAAGCAATCCTAAAAAGGTATTCATAAATATAACAGTATTTTAATTTATCATGTATCAAACAAAGTGCAAAATGCTGTCACGGTATGATCATTGGTTATGATACCTTATCACACTAACGGTATTACCAATATATCGCAGAGCAATAGTGGGTAATAGTCTCGCGTAGCCAGACTGCTATTTCAGTGCAGGGGCTTATAGATTAGAGATTATAAGCGCCCGCGCAGAAAAGAGTCTGGTCCAGTTCGTATAGGTAAGTCAGCCTCAGCACCTTTGTCAACACTTGGAGTGCTGATCATAGGTACTGTACGTCATCTGACATTCACAATTATCCATATATGGCATACAAACGGGTAGGCCAATGATGTAGTGATCATTGGGATGACGTGGCCCCAATAAACACCCAACACTACGTTGTTGGTTCTGTGAACGACTTGCCTATACGAACTGGACCAGACCCTTTTCTGCGCGGGCGATTATATAATCTCTAATCGATATGCCCGTGTGCTGAAATAGTGGTCTGGCCACGCAAACTAAGTGGGTAACTTGTTTTTTTTAAGTTTGTTTTTATATGTGGGTCATAACTTTTGTTTGTTTACAGATCTGAGTATGGATGAGGAGCTATCTAGCAGCTGGTGACAGCTATCTAGCAGCTGGTGACAGCTATCTAGCAGCTGGTGACAGTTTGATTTTTAATACATACGTAATCTGATAATTTTGTATTTATTTTTTAAATCATGCCAATGAATCCAATGAATAAAAAATACTTATTTTATGATGCATATGCACTTGGAAAAAAAAATTGCCAACAGTGATATTTTTGTCATAATTATATTATAGCACAGCTATGGAGGGAAACTTTAGTTGAGTAAAATTTTGGTGAATTAAGGTAATTATCATTGTTGGCGATTCTACATGTAGCTACATGATTTCACCTCAGCTGAATCATATCATCATATCAATGCTTGTTCATACAAGGAGATATGGGTCATTTTATCAGACCATGTAGTAATTTTACATGCGTGGGATAACAATTAACTTACAAATCAGGTGATTTGTTCAGATGATGGAATGTTTAAAACTAAGTCTCTAGCAATGATACACGCTATTTAATTAAAGAAAAAGACTATGAAAACTTTATTAAATCATAAGAACTCTCTTTTTATACAATTTAGATGGTGTGAATAGAATTATTTGTCAACAAAGTGACTTGTCACCATTTGTCATGCAAAATCACTCTCAGAACTGAATACATTTCTCCAAAAGTTACTTTGTAATGTATAAGACAGTAAATTGGCCATATCTTTGGAATGCTTCAAGACATCAAGCTGAAATTTTATCACAAGACAGATAAGCACCTACTGGTTCATTTTAGCTGAAAAAAGTGAAAAATGATATTTGTGCCAAAAGGGTAGGTTTTCCAAGATCAGGTCACATATTTACATTTTGTAAATTGCATCATAAAACCAATTCAATGCTGATATAGAGCGGAAAATTGTATTGCCATAGCAAAGTTATGAGTGATGGAAGTTTGGAAAAGTAGGCAAAAATCACGTGCCCACATGCCAAAAAAAAAAAAAAAAAAACAAAAAAAAAAAAAACAAAAAAAAAATTTTTGCAGGCCCAGTCACAATTTTCGAATTTTCGATTTTGACCGTAGACTTTAGTCGAAAATTTGTATTGACCATAGACCTGGTTCTGTATATTTTCACTATACTTTCGTGCATTACTAACTAGTGAAGCTTTGACCGTACTGGGAAACAGCTTGACCGTTGTTCTTAGTGAAAAATCAGCCTTGTTCATTGACCTTTAGCTTTGACCGCGGTCGCAGATCGTAGTACAGTGTCTACTGGAGTGACAATTTACAGGAATTTTCAAGCCTGTAAATTCCAAAAATTCTGTAGCTCCTGTGGGTTTCACCCCCAGACCCCATTGAAATAGCTAGCTAGCGGGAGTTTGTAAAAAGCGGAATAAGGAATAGCGGAATAACTTTTACGTTACGATGAAATAGCCTCTTATAAGGCTTCACACGAAATATTAGACTCAGTACACTATTATAACTCAACTACGCCGCTTATAACTGACGCTATTATAACTGAACTACGCCGCTTATCACTGCGAAGTGCAATAAATGGAATAGCGTTTACAGTATTGTACACTGTAGACATTTACTATAAGTATAGTCACCATAGCACACACAGAGAATACAGTATCATCTATATACAATAAAGTACCTTTTCATACTTCACCGGGAACTATGTGATGCGCATTAAATAGAATTTATAGCTCTTTAAATGGAATGTCAGAATATCAGTGCTCTTTAAATAGAAATTAGATGTGACAACACGTATATTGGAGTTGCTCGCAGTATAACAATCAGGTAATGTATTTCATGCTTAGAAATGCTAGTTTAATTAGTTAGGCTAACCCTTTGTGTTTAATTACTAATGCACCAACACGCACAATAAAGTATCTTTTCGTACTTGCACCTGGAACAGGGGCGGATCCAGGAGCTGGCAAGGGGAGGGGCACAAACAGGCTAACTAGGGAGAGCCAGATTCTCTTATCAGTTGCTGAAGCAGCAAATAATAACTTTTTTAGTCTCTCACTGTTAATTTTTGCCCTTTTGGCTTCTGCAAGATGGTTGTAAAGTCTTAAAAGCTGTTTAAACGGCTCTGAGTGCCTTAACATCAGCAACACGATAATTATTTTTTAGAGGCGCTTATTACGCACGAAGGTGCTGGGTGACAATTTCACAGTTAGTTTGACTTTAGTTCGTGGTTCAGGTGAATTTGTAATAAATGCTAGTAAAATGTACTTATTTTCATGAATTTTATAGCTAAACTAATCTTGGCCTGATAAAATAAATAAAGGCCTGATAAATCTTGGCCTGATAAAGGCCTGATAAAGCGTCCACATTGCGTTTCTCTGATGGGGTTGAGACTGAAACGTTGGTAGTGACGGAGCTCGACGCTGATGCATAATCAGTTGAGTCTGAAATGGTGGTAGTGACGGAGCTTGACACTGATGCATCATCGATCATAAGACCAGAGACAATAACCTCAACCCTAAATGCACTTAGAAAGAACCTCTTTACTTTCAGCAGCTCTGTAAGTGGGCCCTTAAAAATCATCTTGCATGGGATTTCCATGCCTCCTTGCTCTAAGTCACTGGAATATTGACGACTTCCTGTAACAGTACCACGTATTACTCCACCTCGCCTTAGAAACGCTGAACGCAGAATGTGGCCAACAACTTCTTCAGATTTATAGTAAGCAACGGCGTGTCTGTCTTCTAAATTATCGGTCTCTCTATGGCAAAGTAGAGTTTCTCCCATTACAGGGAGCCACACGTCTTGATAGACGTGAAATCCGTGTACGCAACTCTCCACGCTAGCCTCGCCTGATAGTGCCATTTCCTTTCCGACATTAGACAAAATTTGATATTGTCATGATAATCGATAAAATTTTTTTGCCGGATTACGAAATTAGCGAATGTTTTCTCGCGAATGCTGTGACAATTGACTTATCGCAAAAGTTTTCTATCACGAAGAATTCCCGATATACGGTATGATACAGCTCCAAATGTTTCACTAGAAGAGACCCTTAAAGTGGTGATATACAAACACAAGTATCTGGGAAGGTGTTGATAGCACACTATTGAAAATTGTCTACTCTGCACAGATACATTTGTGTGTGAACCTCCTGTATGATTCAGTACATGGCCACACATATCATATATGCATTATAGGCATGTTTACAAAATTTAATGGCACATATTCATTTATTAAAATCTTGTAATTAGAAAATACAGTACAGTAACATCCATGGTACTGCATAGTACTACACCTATGACCTGAGCTGATGTATGTATGTATGTATGTATGTATGTATGTATGCTCAGGATGACCTGAGCTGCTGATGTATGTATGTATGTATGTATGTATGTATGTATGTATGTATGTGTGTGTACAGTGTCCTTTATAGAGAGGTTAAATGTATGATGACCTTTATAGAGAGTTTAAAATGTACAGTGTCCTTTATAGTGAGGTTAATATGTAGCCTGCAGAGAATTAGGCTATCCATCAGGAGGCTTGGTGTTGAGCTCTTCCATTACATTTGGGAGAGGGACTGGTCCTGTTTGGCTAGATAGAGTTGGTTGTCATGGTACCGAAGACAACCTGTCAGCATGTACAGTTGAGATTGGAGGAGGGACTAGTTCTTGTACTCATGCTCAAGATGTCAACATTGTTTGTGGTAAGTACACATGTACCATCAAATATTACTGAGCATACATTAATGTGCAATGTATGCTTTAGACACTGGCAATGAAAACAATTTTGATATTCGTCTTGTTAATGGTGATGTTGCAAGTGAAGGTCGTGTTGAGGTGTTTTATGGAGGCCAATGGGGAACCATTTGCCGTCAAGCATTATCACAATTCTTGACAGAGTCAAAATAGGGATTTGTGGTTTACATTACCACCCCAACGATCCCTTCTTGTTTCATGGCTTTTTTCAGCAATCCCTATTCCCTATTTTAAATTGTTAAATTTTTTTATATGTCTAGTATATGTTGTGTTGTGTTGAAACCCTCATAGTTCTGTATAGTGTAAACAGTAGTACTACTTTTAGACAAGGTTCTTCTGGCTTGTTGGCCAGAATGATTTATACAGTAAAATGTATACTCATCTAACTCAAGACTGTAAACTGTAGCTACCATCTTTAGAGTGATGGTCTAATCTGTTTATGGAGGGGTAATGTGTTTTGTGTTTTTGTTGGTGTAAGGTGCTTCAAGTTCACCACGCTCTCCTCCCATATGGCTTTCTCTCCTCACTACTTGGTGAACAGCTGTTACTGTGGTCTCTTACCCTAGCCTGTATTTGATGTTTGGAGCCATCCCCCACTGTACCACCTAGTTTTATGATACTGTAATCAAACAGAATAGAGCATGTCCAAGTGATACTGATATCATGCACTGGTTGTTTATTGTGGTAAACTGTCCTTATGTCACACTGCATATTCAAGTACACTTGACAAATCTGTTACTGTATTACTTGACTAAACAACTGAAATTTGTTGTGTGTCTGTGAGTGTCATGTAATTCAACAGGAATATGTGAAGGCTGCATCTAGCCAGGTACAGCGAGAGATCAAGGTGACATTTGAAGATGTGTTCCAGTATGTCATCAACTGCTGGTTAAAGGATAGCTCTAAGTTTGGTATGGAATTGTTTCATGTGTGACCTGTGTGTTGTTTGTGTTATGTGTGTATGCAGTGAAACAAACTGTCCACATTATGCTAGGATGCAATAACAGGGATGTACCTAGCTTTAGAATAGTGGCGGTTATAAGAGACAAGAGTGTAGGATGAAATGTGTGGGTCCTTAAGCTTGACAGGTGAGGTAGTGGCTATTTTTTTCTGAGTGCTAGTCATAGCTAACTACTGCTAACCATTGTGGGAACATCCCTGCAATATTAGATAAGCCTCAAAAGCAGCTAAAAGTGCAAAGCCTCTATGCTATAACTTTGCCTCAACTGGTGTAAAGCACAATTGTGACTGGATTTTGGAAAAACGATCCAAATCGCACATTAGAAGTTCCGAGATAAACGGTTTTAAAGAATTGAAGCCAGCATAACTCTCCAAGGATAGAGGGCACGCGTATGAAATTTACACAAAAGATGCATCAATCTGTTACCTTTCAAGCCACTTCCAGTACTTGTAGCTGCTTGTACAGTTTCCCGCCAAATAAGATAGAAAATCTGAGCAGTTGGACGAGCGAAGTAGTATCACGAGTGCTCACAAAGGGGTGGAGGTTGGGGGGTGGAGGTTGGGGGGTGGCGGGGAGGGCAAAAGTTAGACCTCAAAATGGAGGCAGACCACGATTGGAGTCCAGACACGAGATTACAGGGCTGTGCTGGCTCCTTAGTGGCTGATATGTAGCAAAATCAACAGAAAACACGTCTGGCCAACATTATAAGGCTGTCCACCAGTAAACCACTGACTCTTGCCAAGCCAGGTCCTTCACAAGGCCTGAAACCGCCATTTGAGCACTCCACACCACCCAGAAAAGACGTGTGTAAAAACCAGCCTCGTGTAGTTTGAGTAGTGCTGAGGGTCAAAACTTGTAGTACGATAGTGTAGCTATCCACTGGTGGTGTTAGTTTGATTTTGCCTGATGTGCGATTTGGATCGGTTCTGTAAAATCTGGTCACAATTGCGTTTTTTTTTTCCAGGAGCTATAAACAACAAGTACCTTCTATTGGGGTTATCTCAGTTATCGTTTTTTCATGAGCCAACTGACCTTCAGCTGTTCATCAACTCTGGAATTTTACAGTTGCTAGGCAACCTCCTGTCTAGCCAGCAGGCTCAATTGGTGGCAGCTAATGATGACAAAAAGAACAAATATGTGCTCAACGAGAGAGTGGTCTTCAGCTGTTCTCAACTGCTGCAACTTATTGCTGTGAGAACTGGGTCACTGAAATAAATTGTTATGGTGTGACTATGTCTTTTTGGTGCCTGCACGAAGTGTAGTTTGTGTGCATTTATGGTATAGTGTAGTGTGTTGTGTGTGCATGTGTGTGCCTTAAGAACTTGTAGCATCAATGTCCTTGTTATGAAGACCCTCTCTAGTCCCACTCCCCAATGGTCCTTTTTATCCTAGGACATGTTGAGAACCCTTTAAGTGTCCTTGTTGTAAAGATCCTCTCTAGTCCCAGTCCCCAATGGTCCTTTTTATCCTAGAACATGTTGGGAATTCCTTAAGTGTCCTTGTTGTAAAGACTCTTTCAAGTCCCAGTCCCCAATGGTCCTTTTTACCCTAGGACATGTTGAGAATCCTTTAAGTGTCCTTGTTGTAAAGATCTCTCTAGTCCCAGTCCCCAATGGTCCTTTTTATCCTTGGGAATTCTTCAAGTGTCCTTGTTGTAAAGACTCTCTCTAGTCCCAGTCTCCACTGGTCCTTTTTATCCTAGGACATGTTGGGAACTTGTCCTTGTTGTAAAGACTGTCTCTAGTACCAGTCCTCAATGGTCCCTTTTATCAAAGACATGTTGAGAATTTTTAAAGTGTCCTTGTTGTACAGCCTTTTGCAGTAGTATAAGCATTTCATATGGTTTACATATGCTTATTCAAGAGAAGGGTCAATAATACTTGGTATGGTTTCTTTGCATGGAGAAGATGACTTTGACCACTAGACTTACATAGATCGGGCTGATTTTTTTTCTTTTGTGTGTGCCTGTGTGGATGGGGGAAAGTGGTAGGGTAGAATTTCTGTGTAGTGTTTTGCCTGTTCTACGGTGAGTACTAATTTGCAAAACCGTTCTCTTCTTACATTTTTGACTCAGTAGTTTGTTGTGGTCATTTTAAATGAGCCATCAAGTAGCTGTATTTCACCTTACACATGAGTTTTGATAAAATTTAACCTATATTGCTCACATTAGCAATTGCCATAGATACACGGAAGCAGAGTTAATTGTAATAGTAAGTTGTAGCCCAGCAAACTATCTCATAACAGAATCACAATATAGCATTATTACCCTTTATAATATACACTGTCATTAAAGATTAATTCTGGTCGCTTCACTGGATACTGATAGAGTAGAATCTCTAAGCAAGTGTTTCCAGGCTGATTGTTCACTGCAACTTCATTCTTGAAGCCATATCTTCACCAGTGAACATGAGATTTTCACTCTATTTGAACTAAATTATTGTAGTTCTATAGATGGTGCACGCATGCCTAAGTTTCATTTCAATCCAAGGGATTATGAGCCTGTGAGACACTTCGAAAACATATAAGTTTGTACAGGGACTAATCACCTGCGTGCTCTATGATGAGTACTGATTGGTGAGGCCATTATGATCATACTACAGTTATGTGTTCAGTTGGAATTGTAAAGCAGAATTTGAGTGTCCTTGAATGCTATAGCAGGGTAACAAAGCAGTGTTAAATAATGGTATACATAATATGCTTTGATCTTTGGAAGATAATGAAGTCTTTTAAATCCACCAGGTTTTTAAATGGTTAGAGACCTGCTAGCAGAAAGACCTCCATTACAAATCTCACATTCAATCATTA
This sequence comes from Dysidea avara, assembly GCF_963678975.1. Lineage (NCBI taxonomy): Eukaryota > Metazoa > Porifera > Demospongiae > Dictyoceratida > Dysideidae > Dysidea > Dysidea avara. The sequence continues at coordinate 7,551,359 of NC_089273.1, read as the reverse complement.
ATGTGCCATGCTCTTACAAGCATATTGCTGGCTAATAGCCAGCTGTGGGCAAGCATTCACCCTCACCAACAGCAGTTTAGCCACTTCATTCATTTTATAAGCATGCCTAGAAACATTTTATTGTGGGAGGTAGAATCTAATGTTGCAGTTACGTTTGTTAAAATGAACGGACAGTTCTAGACATACATATCATAGAAAAAATTGTTTAATGTGCATCCTCTATTAAGCCATGACCAATTAACATTCCATAGCTTTTGGTAAAGTGGTCTAGAACATAAAAGAAAGGCAAATTGTAGTAGAAGGCAAACACTTGTCGGAACCAGAGGAAACACATGCCACTTGTGAGTTTGCTACCGTAGAGTGAAATAGTGGCCTTGTTTGGTCTCTATTCTTGTGACTGCATGCGGTCAGATAGGAATGTGGGCAGGTAAGGGGACCAAAATTGGGTTTCAAGTATTTTAAAATTCAATCTCCAGTTGTCTGCATTTTCTTGTTGTAAATGCTGAATTGATGTCACTAAGACTATTCCATAAAGGTGGTTTTTTAACAGTGGTATTTTGGTGCATACGGGTACCCTACTAAACACTACTACCATCCATACTTGTTAGATAATATGCAATTCATTCAACACGTATAACAACAAGGTGCATGTAAAGTAATTTGGTTACCTGAAATGCTTAAGTCAGCCTACATCACACAAAGCTGAAGTAATGGCTTACGTCACATTTGTGAGACCTTGACTGTTGTAATATCATGTGATTAAGAACATTAATAGTCATTGCAATGGAGAGCTGCAGGTGGATCAAAAGTGCCATTTTGTTACTTTTCAGTTGACTAAAACCAGTGATGAATACAATATCTATAGGAACTGGGCTGAAACATAATTATGGGGTAATAATTATCACCCCTGCACCTTCCTCTTTAATTTTTTAAATAGCCTCTTGCCTTCCTCCGGCTCCTGCCTTCCACCCCTTTGGAGTTAGCCTGATACAGTTAACCTCAGTTTAAAATCTATCTCAAATGGCGGGAAACTTAGCTGTTGGCTACTTGTATGGTGGATGCTCTGGAAGGTAAGTAATTGGTATAAAACATGTGAAAATTTGGTACTCATAGCTTCATCCATTGGTGAGCTACAGCACACTGAATACTTAAAATCAGCATTTCTCAATACTTTTATAGACAATAAGACCGGTTTTCCCAGACTGGACCACTTTTTCAGATGAAAATAATCCTCCAGATCTTTGACACTTCATTCACCACCCTCTTTCATTTATGCTATTCACTATTCATTTTAACCCAAGAGCACCCCCACAGTGGACACGCACATGGTTTCCTGTAATTGGTTTTGTCAAAAACTGCATGTCTCCTTGTTTGCGTGTTGGTACGGCTGTCCAACAGCAACGTGAGCAAACAGGCTTGAGCTACAGAAATAAACCTTCACTCAATGCATAAAGGGTGTTTACGTACCATATTATAGGTTAGCTATCTATTTTTGTCAAAGGGGTGTAGCCAGGCACTGAAATGATGTATATAAACGTTCAGTAGGGGCTAGCCTACGTAACAGGCATATAGCGACTGAAAAACAATATACAGTAACAGGCCTTGTAAGCTACAAGGAATGGTGTACCTTTTCACGTTAAAAGGGAAAATTACCTGAATCATGAGCATCTTTAAACCAGAGGAATCATCGTACGTGTTACGTACATCTTTTCAATTTTCAAAAATGCTTTTGCAAATGTCAGTGACTATGACACTTTTTTTTTATCCGGCCCTAATGGCACTCCCTTCCACCCATACGTCTCTATGGAAAACAAGCTAGAAGAACTAGAAGAACAACATAAAAAGGGAAAAAGAAAGAATTTACCTACAGAAAAGATACCTAAAAGAACCTACAGAAGCCCAGGGAATGTTAGTGAACTGGTAGATGCCCATCTGCGACGGCGAGATCTACTGCCAGGGGCACACCAGGACGCTTAGAGCGTGATCGAGAACCACGGATGCACATAATGGAGGAGCGAAGCAAGGAGAACCCCAAACTGCAATGGAGCCAGCCCATCACCACTGAATATGGGGAACTCCACTTCTCACTGAGTAATTGAGCCAAATGCTTATACAGGGCTGCCCACAGGGGGGGGGCAACTGGGGCATTTTGCCCCGGGCCCCAGCCTGAAAGGGGCCCCAGGAGGCCCCACGAAGGGCCCCCCGAATACCTGTTTAAAAGATCGATATACTCTAATAGAGCATTCACATCTAATTACTCTAATAGAGCAATCACAGTATTCTTCAGAGGAGCAGTATAGCAAGCTTATAGATAAGGAGATATGGTTGGTGATGGGTAGTTACTGTCATTGCCAGCAGGTTGTGACTTTTTTTTTTTTTTTTTGGTCTTCACCTTACAACTTGGGTCAAGGGCCCCACTTTAACTCTTTGCCCTGGGCCCCTTAATTTCTCTGGGCGGCCCTGTGCTTATAGGTGGTAGTGTCTGCTTTCCCCATTCCACCGGAGGAGGAAAAAACTAATGGGGTAAAACTGCCATGCTCTACTTCGCGTATACGCTCCTCATAAGCACGACGCTTCTCAGCCTCATGCCTACGAAAAGTGGCAGCCAAGGTGGTAGACCGATTGGAGGCTGCAAAAGAATTAAAAACGCGGACATCAAAAAAGGTGCGATGATGTAAGCACCTCCAAAAACCAGATGCTCTGATATCCACTCTGGCATTATCATCAAGCACAGGTGAATGGTGATGCATAACCTCACCAGACAGGGCATGTAAGTGAGGCTCTACCTGGACATCATGGCACACTTCTGTCATCAAACTAGCAGTCAAATCTCCTACTTCATTATGCCGGATAATTGGAAAGGTATCATGTGGGCAGCTAAGGGCGTGAGACAAGGTAAAATCCTTACCACACACACGGTGCGATGGTTACAATGATGGTGTAAAGCCATAACCTAAACATACGGCATCAATGAATTCACCTTTATGAAGGGCGAAACCATATGACACTTTGCATGGCAAACAAGACACTATACAAATGTAGTAATACGCATATAGCTGGACTTCTGTGAAGATATTCATTTAAATTCTCCCTCCCCATGGCCCACTTTGCATTATAGCAGCTGACGTATCATACACAATATGTGATTATTGACTGGTGTTATTGCAGGATGATAAGCCTTGTTCTTAGTGACCTCCCAACTATTTTCTGCTCAACGAACTTCATCATATTTCTCAAGTAGGTTTCTATCCTTCTGAAAGCTTCTCACCAAGGACCCAAATGCAGTATTCAAATTCTCATTCTTCCATGGCCACGATATCTTCCAGCTATTCTCAAAACAAATAGTGGAATTTGATTAACATGTAATACACTGTAAATGATGTTTAGAACCTGAACCACTTTCCTGTAATATCATACAGGATGGTAGTACTGTATATTAGGGATCGTGAAGAATTGGGCTTTTCCAGTGAAAAGTGTCACCCTAAAACCAGCCGCAATTTCATTCATGATAGCTTGGCAGCATTGGCTAAACCAGGCACAGCCAAGCCCAAAAATGCTTTCAGGCTAACTCTAAATCCTTCCAGAGATGTGTCTTTTTTCCAACCGCAGTATGTACAATACACATATCATAGACTTGCTTTGTGTTCCAGTTCTTTTTGCTGGCAATACAAGGTGTCGATTCGCAATAGGGTGATGCGGCTTCCCTGTGGCTGTGTTGACTTATCCATAGTGACTGGATTGATTGTAGAGATACCTCTTGTGCTATTCTTCACTTGTAATGCTGTGCAACAGGTGAAGTATAGGTGAAAACAATGTGCAATAGCCACTTCGCCTTCCATTATGTAATTGATTGTTGGGGCACATGTTCTGAAAAAGGACCATTGGGGACTGGGACTAGAGAGGGTCTTCACAACAAGGACACTTGAAGAATTCCCGACATGTCCTAGGATAAAAAGGACCATTGGGGACTGGGACTAGAGAGGGTCTCCACAACAAGGACACTTGAAGAATTCCCAACATGTCCTAGGATAGAAATACTTGACTATAAGGGAATACGCTGACTGTCCTGGGATGTCCATACATTGTAGAGGACAATTTCAGACTAAAGGACTTGTCCGGGCAATCCTGGACCTACCTGAGGTTAGTCTGCAATTTTCACAACTGTGATGTAGTTGTTTTTCCAGATTTATCCCTGGGTCGTCTGCAAGTGATGTCCACTTCCAGGCTTATTTACTGGAGGGCTTGGCCAGGTGGAACCAGGCACGAGCACTGGCAGCAGCAGCAGTCTAGTATGCGCATTTTTAATTTGCAGCTTGCTAGCAAGGTTAGTTTTTAAATTACTACACCCTTGCTGACTGACATATCCGGTCAACAAGGTCAGCGAGTCTGTCTCCGGCAGCAAGCTACTCCCGTACCATCACACACCAACATGCCGCAATGAGGGGGAGCTGTTTGGGGTGTCTTACCTCTACAAACAAGCTGGCATGCTTCTTTAGCTCACTGAAGATAAGTTGGCTGAGGGTGAGGAGGGAGATGAAGAGCTACATGAAGAGCTACTGGATGAAGGGTTTGCAGAGGATGACACTGACACTGCCACCTTCACTGACACTGCCACCTTTTCTGAAGATCCCAGGATGGTTGGTACGGGAGTAGCTGAAAAAGATGATGAGGATGATGGTGATGATGATGACGATGAGATGGAAGTAGTAATTAATTGGATACAAATTGTTATATAATTATTTATGTGTCAGGATGATACTATCATTGATGATGGTACCACCATGGCAACCACCAGTTCCAACACCACTGCTTCCAATGACATTATATCTGCCAGTTCCACCACAGTAGACTCCAGGGGGGATACCAGGATGGGAGAAGGTGGCACAGTTAGCCCAAGTGCTTGTTGGGCTGGACGGGCTATCTGTGTCAAACGAAGAGGTCCAGAAGATCAAGGCTCTCTGGGATGACCTGGATCCTTATGATAAGAGGGCTACAAAAGTGCTCCATAAGTCTCAGCCACTGAATTTGAGGGGTCACTTCTGTGGTCAGAAGAGGACAGGTCACACGACCACATAGCAAATGAGGAGGTATACTGACGTACTTAAGTGGTAGTAAACGATACTCTAGTATGTGTTACCACAGATGCATTCTCGCTGGAGTCTCTGTGCCATTGTCTCCATTAAAGAGCCGTGTTGTGGAAGCAATCTGCTTACTACTGTGCACTAGGCATAATGTGTCAACAAGGACCAGCGGTGCCGGTATGGTCATGAATATAATATTGTTATACTGTACTGACACATTCCATGTAGGCGGACAGAAAAGAGCCTACCTGTCCAAATGGAAACTAATTTTGCTGGATTACACTGCCATCCGGGCTCGGCTGTACAATTCCCTAGGCCTGCTGGAGGGGACCAACCTTGCATTGTATGCTATTAATCAGACCACTTTGGTTACTCACTCTATTCGATAAGGCTGAAGTTTTGATTCTTTTATTGATAGCAAAAATGGTACAAGAACGAGGAGAGGAGGAAGGAGATCCTGGCTAGAATGCAGAGTCTAGAGATGGTAGCTCAACCACTCTGTGCACAGGAGAATCTTCCTGCAAATAACCAGCCACCTTTCCCTCCTGCCCCTCCAGCACCACACCATCAATTCTCCGAGCCGGATGACACATCTGGACAGGCTAGGATCAGAGCTGTTGCCGGCACTGGTACTCATGTTGGTTCTCGGGTCCAGTGCACAGTAGTACCACCGGAATTGGCTGCCCCACTAACAGTGACACACAAGCAGTGAGCTGGTAATCCTTGGTAGTATAGTCATAACAATTATTGTATAATTTGCAGGGATTCCAAGAACAGGAAGTGGAGACAGGTATGTTAAACCTTGTGTACGTCAATTTTGTGTATGTCATGTTTTAGGAACTGTGTGTCATACTGCCATTTGGCACCGTAAGCGAGCACTGAAGAGAAGGATGGAAGAAGCTGCTGCTGCTGGACTGGAGGGACCTCTTCCTCCACCACGCCAACACAAAAAGCATAAACAACATGATTGCAGCAAATGCCACCAGCCTTTGAGTGGTAATTACAAACTAGACACTATATGTCCTGATTGTTCTATTTTAGTGCATAGTGGGCACACCCAGTATTATGGGAACTGGTACTGCCCAAACCTACCAGGGCAAGTGCCAGTAGCTGAGTGGAGGGCACAACAGAAGGCAAACCGAGTTGCCCAGAGGGAAAGAGAACAGCAGCAGCAGCAGCAGCAGCAGCAGCAGCAGCAGCAGCAGCAGCAGCGGCGGCGGCAGCGGCTACTGCATTAGGAAACAGACTAACAATGAGAAGGTTTGCCATGATGATCTGTGCATAAGATAATTCAGTGGACTGACTACTTCCAGTAGGCGCCCAGCAGCAGCGGCAGCTGCAGTAGGAAACAGACTAACAATGAGAAGGTTTACCATGATGATCTGTGCATAAGATAATTCAGTGGACTGACTACTTCCAGTAGGCACCCAGTGATCACAATGAAGGACAGTGTAACCCATCATGGTGCTGCAGGAGTGGACTTTCTGAATGTAAGTGTACGATTTGTTTGTACATGAATGGAGTATACTATTATATATTAGGGAGCAGTGGTGGAACACGCTTTTAATGACAATATATACCAAAAAATATTCAGTGTATGCTTATTACTAGTAGTAGTGGTGTGTCACTCTTTGGTTTAACTTCACAAAAGGTGGACTGGAATCTGGTCGCAAAAATTTCATGGAATTCGCTTTATAATATGACATCAACCCTCTGCATCCTGATCACTATATCTCCATAATATACTTACATTAACTACAGTTATGTGCACCCTGTGCAATCTACTCTAATAAAGCAGTAACTTTGAATTGTGAATTAATTAATTGTACCAAACATTCAAGTAGTTCCCCTAGATTTGATTCCTAGTGGGGCTTACCGGTTTATGCCAAGTAAGATTTGTTTGAAAGAAGAATGTGGCAGTACTTTCAAGGACCTTGATCCTTTTAATGTAGAGACCCCCTGTACATTTTGTTACTTTTCTGTAGTTGAACTTCATAAAGTCTGTAAGAATCCACTTACCAATGTCAGCATTGCGTGAACGTCCCAGTGTATGGGACCTTACAAGTCTTATAACTGAACGAGTATACTTAAGGAGGGCATGTGTCTTACAATTGAACCAGGACTGTACTTTGTGGATGCAGTAAGTTGAGCATCATTTAGAACAAAACATGTTGCGTGTTCCCGTAGCTACAGGGTGCAGCGTTAGCCAGAAATGTTTCATATCAACAGAGATATGTTGGAACCATTCCAAAACTTCAATGAAGGGGTAAGCATTTGTTAACAAAATCTGTCGTTCTATGCATCCTTTGATTTTTGTTAGCCTGGTGACACATTGCAATTGTGACCCTTAGGCAACTTTTTAAACAAAGTAAGATGCATGTTCTCTGTACATTGCAGGGATCACCTTATTTCCATCTTTATTAGGTACGTATTGAAGATGATGTAATAATCTCCTCGTACTGTGGGGGGGATTAAGTCCAGGATGATCAACATCTCATAATTTTCTGGACTGGACTATGTGTATTATGTGGACTATGTGTATTATGTGGACTATGTGTATTATGTATTATGTGTACTATGTGTATTATGTTGAATGTGTTGATAATGGTATTAATTTGATATTCATAAGCTTGTGGATGTTCTAAACACGTGCATGCTGGTTGTATGTTACTATCTTATGACCTGATGTGCTTGAGGGGTTATATAGGGTCTTGATATTGATCTCGCCTATGTCACTTGAGTCTGGTGGCCTTAGCTTGTTTGATTGGTGGTATTTCCTGCTGTCCAGCACTGTAACACATTGCGCTTGGGAACGGTGGCAACGGCAACCCATCCAGCCTGTAAAAATAAATCAAACCATTGACAGTAAGTAAGATACAAAAGGTGTGGAGATCTGGAGTACTTGATAGTGACATAGTTACTGTCTATGATATTGATGATTACACAGTGTGACCATAGATAAGAATACTACAATCCTTTACTATAATCTTTTACTGACTGCTCTATTAGAGTATATCGATCTTTTGTGAATTTTTTTTATGGAAGAAAAAGGGAAGGAAGTGTCCCCCATCCCCTAGATGGGCCACTGATTATAAGGTTTGGTCAGAATGATGATTACCATGACTGAACACTGACTGTTCTGGGCTCCCCTCTGGAGCCTGTTGTCTGGAGGCTGAATAGGAGATGTTGTACAAGTTATGCTGATGCCTATAGCTAGCATATCAAGCTAGCTAGCTTTACTCTGCAAAGCCTGTGACATATAGCTACATGTACAAGGGAAGCCCCATGATCTCTCATTACCTAAAAGATGGATTGATTGCTACTGTCATGTGAGTGGAGGCCCTATTAGCTCTTGTGTAGATGAGGGTAACTAGCTATACAATGGATTATAGAGGGCCTATGGCTATAGTGGGCTACTGTTAAAAGATCGTGATGGTGTATAGAAACATTCGCCACTGAGAGCAGTGTAATCTGCTACACTTAATGGCTTCGATTAGTGGAACAATTAACGCTTGGAGGCCACAAAAGGCAGGCCATTCAGCTTAACAGCTGAACTTGGAAATTGGATTTGGCGAAATCCAATTTTCCAAAACTACAAAGCATAAAACTTTAGCGTTTGGAGCGCGCAGCGCGCCAAGTGCTAAAGTTTTATGCTTTGTAAGTATAAATAATAGGATGCATATATGGTGGAAAGATACCTGCATAAAACTCTATCCTTTGATTCTTTCTATGTGGTAATAATTGAACGATGGAAAGGTACCCTCATCCTCCTCCCATGGAGCAAATGAGATGGTGTTATAGGCTCCAGGTCGCAAATGTCTGATGATGTGTGAGTTAATGATCAATCGTTGAGGAGTGCCTCCACTTCAACTACAATTGTTTGAAGGCTTTCTAAAGTGGCACGTGTTCTGCCCAGGATCTTCTTTAAGGCGGACTTGGTGAGGCGTATCAGCCGCTCCCAGAAGCCACCAAACCAGGGAGCACGTTTTGGTATAAGATAAACCTTGCACTCAACCTCTGAAGCTCTGACATACAGGGCACCGGTGAAATCAACTCCGGTAACAGTAAACGGGTCTGTGTGGTTAACACGTGACGTGACTAGTGGAGGGGGATCAGGTATGGTGTACCCTTTTCCGGCAGCCTTCCTGCACACTACACATTTCCTAATGATGGATTTGATCCGTTGACGGGCACATGGAATCCAGTACTTCTGGCGTAATGCTGTAAGTGTAGCATTGACTCCACTGTGAAGTTGGGCTGAGTGAGCGTTCCTGATTATCAGGGTTGTGAAGGTATGGCAAGCCGTTTGTTTCATAAATACGTCCTTACGACCCAACCTTAATAAATTATACTGTTATATGTCAACCTTATGTTGGCTGGTTGAACCTTACATTGTCTGGTTGAACCTTACGTTGTCTGGTTGAACCTTACGTCAGTTGGTTACATGAACCTTACATTGTCTGGTTGAACCTTACATCGGTTGGTTGCATGAACCTTACATTGTGATGACCAAACTAAACCTTACGTTTTACAAGTCAATCTTAGTCAAACCTTATGTTATGAGTCAACCCCAGCTACGTATGTAGAGCTGACTTAACTAGGTGATTCCTAATGCATAGTCTATATATAAGCATGATTATGTCTCAGTGATTTATATTGGTTGGGTCGATATTGGTAGTGGATACTGTACTGAACCTAAAGTCGGTTCAATAAGCCGTACTCGCTATTGAACTGACAGTAGCTAGCTAAAACTTAGACAAAAAAGGGTCACTAATTGAAAAAAACCACAAAACTCATCCAGGGATCGAACCCTGGACTGCTGATGTGATAGGCATCCGATGCTAGCTACCCACTGCCCCTACTTTTCTATCTTATAAATGTTATTCATGTAGTAGTCTCAGTATGTATATAGTAAGAAGAACATAACCTAAAGGTGAAGAAGAAACAAGGCTAAGAAACAAAACCTTTCGGTTCAGTAACCACTTCCTATTATATTTTACAGCCCTAATGGCACTCTCTTCCACCCTCCATGTCTTTCTTAAACTAAAGAATATTTTTCCTATAATAGTCACTAGCTACAGATAAGACGCCTAAAACCTACTAATCTATATTAGAATCAGGGAGGAGTCTCAACAACAGCAAGATCAATGGCAGTGGAGCTTCTGGAGACTTAGCAGTCATGTGAACCTCTGCATGAGACAAAAAGGACCAGTAAAAACTCCAAACAACATCTGAGCCAGCCCAGTACCCACTCTGTACTTTACAAATATACATAAAGTGCTTGTGGTATTGTCAGCCATACACAACCATATACATAGCTATACCATCAGAACTCTGGAAAAACAAGAGGGTAGCTAACTGTACATGCAATGCTTCATGCATACGCTCTTCATAGGCCAGACAACACTTGATTTTGATTTGATCTAACTATTTGTTTAAATTCTAGAACTTGTGTTCTATGCTTCTCACATTCATACCAACAATAGGTAACAGCAAAGGTGGAAGAATGATTATAGTTGCTGCAAAATAAAGCTGTCAAGCACACATACGTGCATTGAAAAGGTTTATGATGTGAGCATTCTAAAAAGTCACACTTATTCCATTGAACCCTCTGTCATTTTCATTTCTGATCTTTTGTTGTAAATTCATATAATCCTGTTGTTGTAGTTCTATACAGTAGTTTCATTTTCTTGTAATGTCTTGTGTTACTGTATGTAGCTATGCATTTGTCAGGAGTACATTTACAGACTTGCATGTCCTTTTGTACAACCCATGCAGTCTTTTGACAAAAAATGATAATAAATAATCACCATAATCTGGCAGCCAGATCTATACTCTTGCATCATCTTCGACTACAGTAAAACGGATAGGCGTAAGACTTCCTTTGAAAGCAATTGCAGGTGAGGCTCAACTTGCACAATTTGGCTGTTAGGCAGATCTCTTACATTTTAATGATGCAAAATAGGGAAAGTACCATGTATGCAGCTAAAGGCATGGTACATGCACATAATTATCTTTGCCACACACAGATAGTGAGAAGGCATAGATTAGGTCGGGCTAAACCATAGGCAGCACTCAACAGTCCAATGCAGATAAGAATGACAACAAGACACATATATGGAGTGGTCAAAAAGAGACTGATGTTTAGCAGCGGTAAGATGTTTCAAACTGTGGACCTTTTTTTCCATGAAAATAAACCAATACTCCCTAATAGAGCAGTCACAACAGTCAAAATACATTGCACCTTAGATCGATACTCTTTAATAGAACAGTCACTTTGTAATGAAATACTCTAATAGAGGAACATGCACTGAATAAAATGTCTGAAGATTCCCAAGAGACAACTGTAAGAAATGTTAGGAGCATAATGCAAGCATATTGGGAACACTGAACAGAATAAAAGGAGGAAATTCCTGGACAAAATTTTGAGAATATTTGACTCAGGCCTAATAAATGACTCAGAATGCTTTTCTTAGACTGTTGTAACTAGCTATCAACTTTACAAGATGCTGGATGGCTACATTCAGCCACTGGTAGAGATGCTGGGTGATTTCAAAATTTTCACATGACAATCAATAGTAATGATATCATGATAATGATATATATCACAATATTATCTATAATGACAGATCAGTAGTTAGCTGCTACTTGTATATACAATTGAGAATTTTGTGAACAAACTTGCTAATTTATACATTGTTTACACCTAACCATTGCTCCTTTCTTGTGAAAAGACAGGAATACAGTTTGTGAATAGAGCTACTTAATAGTCAGTCATTTACAAATGTTACATCCATCATAATAATATATACTATAATTATAGGTGTACCCACGCAAAATGCACTTGATACTAAGAGAACTGTTAGCTATATATGTGCTATTGTGTGAATACACTTAAATTGGAACATTATACTAATGATCAAAGAGTAATCACATCATTACATACCAACAAAGACATGATTCGGCTACTTATGTATGTGCTTAATTTCTTCAACTGTGTGTGGCATTAACGTCAATCTGTAATATGGTTACCTTACATCAACAAAGAGTGAGTTATGTCATAATTTTATAATGTAGATTGGCCTTGTGCACTGGATTTTCAGCCAATCTGTGCAGTACTCATGTAGATGGCTTATTAAGTACAGTTAGCTACAAGAGGTCTAGGGAAGAGGGTTCTGAGGGGTTCTGTAAAATTAGACTTCTGAGTTTACAGCAGGATCCTAACACACCATTTAGTGTGGCAGAATAAAATGAGTGAGTAATATGTGACCTGATCTTGGAAAACCTACCTTTTTGGCACATCGGTCAATTTTCTGTTTTATAGCTTAAATAAGGTACTGGGTGCTTATCTTTCTTGTGTCAAAATTTCAACTTAATATCTTTAAGCATTCCTGAGATATGGCCAATTTTCTCTCCTGTACATTACAAACTAACTTTTATGGTAATGTATTGAGTTCTGTGAGTGATTAAGGGTGACAAATGGTGACAAACCACTTTGTTTACCAATAATTCCGTTTTTACTATCTAGAATACTTTAAAAGACATTTCTGATAGTTTAATGAAGTATTCTTGGTACATTTATGCAATTAAATGCCATGTATTATTGTCTAAGACTAAGTTTTAGCCATTCCAGCACCTGAACAAATCACCTAATTTGTAAGTTAATTGTTGTCCCACGCATGTGAAATTACTACATGGTCAGATATAATCATCCATATCTCCTAAGAAAAAGAAGCTATGGGTGTGAAACTTCACATCAAGAGGGTTTAATAGTTGCTTTATCCAAATGTGCAAAAAAAATTAATATTGAAAAAAATGTTGAAATTTTCAATTGAGTTTTCCCAAAAAGTTTGCTTGTGCCCAAAAGGTAGGTTTTCCAAGATCCGGTCACATATAGTGAATATAGTGTATGGCACAGCACAACAATTGATCAAAACTTGCAGTCATCTCTCTGGGAAGGATTTACAGAGGTAACATGAGCCCTCTTTAAAAGTTGTTGAAAAGATTGATATACTCTAATAGAGCAGTCATGTATACCTTTTTTGGGGGGGGGGGGGGGGGGACTTCATCAGTAGAAAACTACTGCTTTTCAGCAATGCCCATACATTAATATACAATATAATTACATACACATTAACATACATGCAAGTAAAGATTAGCTAAAATAAGATTTTATATTGTCCAAGAGTAGCTGCAGTGTAAATTGAGGCATTAATGAGTTCCAAATCTGCGCGCCTTTATAGTAAACACTATTCTTTCCATATGAAGTCCTGACTCTTGGCACGAAAAGGCGATGACTGCTTCTTCCAACATGAGAGGTAATGGTTGTAGTGTAGTTAAATGTCTTTCTTAAGTAAGCTGGTGAGAGCTGATGAAGAGTTCTATAAACAATGATGGCAGTATGGAATCTTCTACATTCAGCCAAAGTATGGCACAAAAAAACTTTGTGTAGCTAGAATCAATGAACAAAACTTAGAATGAATACGTTCAAACTTTTTAAAGTACTGTACAGACGAAGGTGACGACACAGCATCACAATAGTCCAGTAAAGGAAGGACAAAAGCACAATACAACTTTCCCAGCAGCTCATTAGATAAGGGACACAAATGATAAAGTTCTACTCTAATAGAACGTGCATGTAAATATCCATATTCATATGTTAAGGAACATCATTAGTGACATACTAACATTAAATTCAAAACTGAGCATGACCTTATACTGCTATAACTTTGGTGTACAGTGTTTATAGATATAGAACTCCAATAATTTATCACTTGTGTTATGCATACTGAATCCATGTTATGCATATTTGTAGTTAGTTATAATGTTGTTTTGATTGCAAGCCATTTCATTTGTATCAGTGGATTCATGGTTCCTATACCATTGAGATAACTATCACTTACAGGTTACTTATGTATCTCTATGTGTTATGCAATCTGTTTCCAGTACACACTATTGCTTCATCCAAGGGGCACTTAGCTATATGCATTATAATTAATGTACTTTTTTGGATAAAATATAGCAATTTGCTGAGTTTTGATTCATTTAAAATATTGAAAAGTATCTCAGCAGGTGGGGCAGACCCCTGACTTGACACTGCTTTTGGAACTCCTTCAAAAAATCCTGGCTACACCCCTGAGTTGCAGGCTCTTTACAATATCACATACACATGCAGAAATCAACTTGCCTGAACATCTACACAGTCATCATGAAGGTGGCATATCAAGATGTGTCCCATTACAAAGTTACAGGCTCTATAACATGCCAAATACACATAAGAGATATTAGTTTTGAGTGGCAGCTGGTCAAATACCACAATTAATGTCTTAGATACAGCTGTAATGTCTTAGAAAACAATACACACTGAGCTAGTAATACATAAATTCAATTCAAAATTTAAATTCCATACACACACACACACACACACACATATATATATATTTTTGACAATTGCTAACTGGTGGTATACAAAGCAAAAAGTCCTTGATGCAGAAAGGAAAACAGCATGCAAAACAGGTAACGTTGAGAAACTACTGTACTATAACTAAGTTTATGTGGCCTAATGGTCTATAATCCTGTCCTGTATTTGGTATATATCAGTTTCACCTACTGGGCAGGGATCACCATGAGACATTTTGCCATGACAGCAAAACTTACAGTGTAGTTATATTAAAATTATGGTGCAGTAATCAATGCATGTAGATTGTAATGCACAGTTTTGTTACATTGCAGTTGTTATCAAAGGTATAGATAAGGCCACAAAAATTAACTAGGTTCCCTTCCTGGTCATTTTTTGCTGAATGAATTGCACAATTGCCATACAATAATGTATAATATTTGTGACCAGGCCTACAAAAACAGGGCATGTGGGCACAAACTACCACCCATCACCTAACAGGTCATATCTCTGTATTGGAACAGAATATTTGCATTCTGTAACTTGCATCATAAAGCCAACTAAATGCTTACTATGAGCTGAAAATTGCATTGCCATAACATAATGGTACAAAAGGTTATGAGTAATGAAAATGTGAAAAAGTAGGCAAAAATCATGTGCCCACATGCCCTATTTTCGCAGGCCCAGTCACATTTTATATCTGTTGAAAGGTTGTCCTGTCTTGTAAACACTCTTTTCTTATGAAGATGCACTAACTGTAAACATGCACTTTGTTTTCCTTATTATATAATATTTTTTTACTAAAAGATGCACAAAATTTTGCCTCAGGAAAGCACTTTATCTCAACATGTATATCTAGCATAATCAATAACACTAAGATAAAATTTTTTAGTGAAACTTAAAATTAATAAGATGCGCATGGCTATACATAGGTGGTTTCTGTATATAATGGTAAAATATATTTGCTAATCAGGTGCAGCAGACATTTGCATGTGCATGATGCCTTCCTTGATCATTAATCAAGGGAATAATTGCTGTTGAGTGTATATGTTACAATTCATATTATACTGTGTTGATTGAACCTAACTAGTTGTTCAACACAGCAGGGCTGAGCACTATAATAGAGCATTGTGCTAAAGAGGCAATCCAGCAGCAGTCATGCAGTTTATCAAGATACATATAATATGTATCTATTATCTACCATTAATGCATTGGAATGTGATTTTAATGTTATATAGTTATATTGAAGTATTTATAGCTATGCATGCACATGCTATGGGACATATAGAAGTTTTTTCTGCAATGTCAAGAACTAGTTACACATGACATGCAGGATGATTCTCAGGATATTTCCACACACTTGAGAATTATTACACTGTAAGCATAAGTGGATCTAGAAGACACTGTCAGGGGGAGGGCGAGGGGGGCAAGAAGTTTTAGGGCAAAACAGTGTTTATTCTACTAAGAGGAGAAGAATGGAACTCTACTACACAAGTTATATTCATTTGCATAACTTTGTTCAGTATACCCGTAGCTTGATGAATGATATACACACTTTTCAAGACTCTAGTTGGAATAAATTTTAAAAATTAGACCTCCTAGGTTTAAATTTGGGAGAATTTGAGTAGTGACTACATTATTAGAGTCCTCTATCTTGGCACAAATATTCAAACTTTGCCTCACTTTCTTCACAGCATACAGTTTATAACATTTATAACTGTTGTCTTCTAATTGCCCATTGGTTTTCTGTACTTCCGAATACAGTGTGAATGCATGATTCCTGTTTCTGGTATCAATATAATACTGTAGGTCCAATAGGGGCAAGAGTAGGGCTGGGAGGGGGGAGGGACAAACCCCTCTTGGCTTTCCCTCAGATCTTCCTACGACAGTAAGCATGAAATCTCCTATCTTTCTTACTAAACTAGTAGTATAGTTCCATGCCAAAATTCCTCAATGCATATAAATAGCCCTATAGACATTCCTCCTACACAACCTCATGGATGAATCTCATGCACTGTAAAAAACTGAAGCATCCATAGGACACCAATACATCCCAATACAGACTGTTAATTGGGGGATAGCAAATAAATATCTGCAACTATCAACACATATAGCATTGCTTTAACTGTGGCCAAGTATAAAACCATAAATTATGTATCTTATATGTTTACTTATACTTATACAGATAGCAAACAAAGTGAAATGCTGTCACTGCATGCTCTACGTACCTTAGTTGCAGAGCTAAACATGGGCAATGTGTTGTATATCTCAAATTACTGTCCAAGGATGTTGAGGATGACTAATATTGAAGTCTGGCCAAAAACGGTAATTCAAAGATTTATTAAAAGGCACTAATTACCTATGGTGTATAGTAACATAATACTATAAATTTTACAATGTAAAAAAATGAAGTAACATTTAATATGTTCTGATACAGAGAAAATGGTGTCTAAGCAGATTAGTGTTATATATGATGGTAGTTCAATGGATTGTTTTATTAGAGTATTTAGGTATAGCAAATAACTGTATGCCTGTGTGCTCTAACATAGCTACATTGAACTATGATACTTGTGGCCATGCAAACAGTAACAGTATAGGCATCATATATATATATATATATTATATATATATATATATATATATATATATATTATATATATAAGTATTTGAATTTTTGTTATAGCTTAAAATCTGATGTGACTGGCAGTCTTATAACTTTACTAATAGTCTGATTATATTATATAGTTCATATTCTCCATTCTGTGTTGGGATGATGTCCTCAGATGTAGTTTGCAATTATACATTTACATATAGGAGCATCCTTTCTTGCAATTCCCTCTCCAAATGACTACATAAACTATAAAATTAATGTTAAAAGTTGGTACAGTTACCCTCACAACAGTCAAGGTAATACCATTTGTTTCAGTTACTACTCACTGAACAAGATCTTTATTTAGTACTAAGATGTACCCAAATGATCAGTATAGCTCCTTACTTACTTCGTCTTGCATTGCATGATGACTGGTTCTTTTGCTACACCTTGCATGTTGACTGCATCATCATCATCTTTGTGTCATCGATGTATATTGCGTGTTCACTTGTATGAACATGTTCCAAACTAATTAAGAAGCCAAAATTTTTACATTGTGGCAAGTTTTTAATACAGCTGCTGAGCAAATATCATGTGATGTACCAGTTCTTTACCCTTTTGTAGGAAGCATGGTTCCTAAACATGTACATAAGTATTAAGAAATTTTGTAGGAAATATATTCCCACACTGTCGAGAAAGATTTCTAAACATGGTGCAATGTACACTGTATAGAAGATTTTCATGCAGTAACTTACAAATAATTCCTATAAGTGTAAGAATTATTCTTATACTTGTAGGAATGATTCCTAAACTTGTAGAAATGATTTCTACACTTGTAGAAATTATTCCTACACCACAAGAAGATCTCTTACATTTTGTGCCATGTGTTGGAATTTTTTTTACAAATGCAACAGTTTGTCAAAATTCTGCAAAAATCCTCAATAAAGCTCTAAACATGTATTAATAACCATGTTCCTACACAAGTGTAAAAAAATTCCTTACTGAACTTTACCTCATGATCATGCAATTTTGTTTTATATGTTTAGTAGTTTATGTAGCTATACACTTTGCATGGTTAACGTTACCTTCTAATTGTATAATGGTCTCTGGTATACGGTTGTGTACATCAGACTTCCTGCAGCAGTGATGCATGTATCTAGAATACTCTAACAGGGCATGCAGCCTCTAATTGTTAACAACACTTATTTCTATGGCTTCTGCATAGGGTGTAAGTCTCTTTACTCCTGCTTGTATCTTGTACCTATAATTCTTACCTATACTTATATCTATTATCTATTACATGTTTTGAATCAATCACTCAAAAATAACCAGTAGTATAGAGAAATAAAATTATACCCTGTTTGGTGCTACAGTATTAGTTTTGCTATCAGTATATATGTTACAAGTGGCAATAGCCTACTAGGTAGTAAGATATTAAGGCTGATGCACATATTTATACTTCATC
The DNA here is from genome assembly GCF_963678975.1 of Dysidea avara. Lineage (NCBI taxonomy): Eukaryota > Metazoa > Porifera > Demospongiae > Dictyoceratida > Dysideidae > Dysidea > Dysidea avara. The sequence goes on along the minus strand of NC_089273.1, from coordinate 7,532,826 downwards.
AAAATCAACATAGCAACCTATGTCATAGTAATTTCAGTTTTAGCAGATTTACCACCCTATTATTATACAGAGTAATTTTGGTTTTAGAAAAGTAACCCTACATGTGCTCTCTAAACTCTGATAGTTTCAATAAACTAACTAAGGACATTGCTATGGCATATCCAGAGTTTCAGATTTTAGAGAGCACATGCAGGGGGATCACTTCTATAGAACTAAAATCTGTAGAGTGATAAACTCCAAAGCTATTACATTCCAAACTGAAATCAGTGTATGAAATAGGTTGCCATACAGACTTTGGCAACGTATAAACATGTTTGATATCTTACCACCTAGTAGAAAAGATAATCATACCATATAATTTACTACTCATAACATTAGCAGCTAGATATAAATGATAGCAAAACTATAATATTGTAGCATATGTATATTAATGAACCAAACAGGGTATAATGTGGAATATAAATGTTTTGTATGCTATTTTGAGTGGATGATTCAAAACATATAAGGCCTCTCCAAGAAAATTCATTGTTTCCCATTTCCTGCTCACATGCAGATTCTCTTCCCACATGGTCATTCATTATTGCTGTCAACTGAACATTTTATTCATTATTTATCCTGTGATTAACTATTTTAGCATACAGAAAACTCATTTAGCTAGCTTTTCACTGTCCAGGTTCTTAATTTAAATATACCTACTGTATTCTTACCTGTAAGATAATTATGAATTTTGAAAATTAGTGGAAATATCTAGTATGAATAATGGATAATGAACCGCCCACCCTCATGTATTTTTGAGGTCAATGAAATGTGAAACAAAGGATTTTCTTGTAGTGGCCTAATAGATAAAACAGATAATAGATAAAAATGTAGGTAGGAAGTGTATATACACAAGATACATGTAGGAATCAAGAGTTTTAAGTGCTATAAGATGCAGTTAGATTATGAAATCATCTATATATAAACCCATTCGTGTAGTAGAAACTGACAACTATTTATTAAATCCAAAACTCAAGTACATGGTAAGACGGGACATTGGAAACAGCTGAAATTGAAAACCGAAACTGGAAAACTTAAATTGGTCAAAACTTCATATTAACAGGTACCTCATGACAAGACCACCTCTGTAATAAGACCACCTCTATAAAGAGACCACCTATTAATAAGATCACTTCATTATAGTAGTTTTGTTAAGTAGGTCCAACAAATATGGTTGTGATAAATTATCAATCAATCAATTAGTCAATACTTAAAATGACAGCTGCAGGGTTGTACAAAGGATATACTATCTTACCATGCCAAGACCTAAAGTCCATGGTCATGTCACACATGGAAATGGTGCAATTGCATGCATAATTTACTCTGGTGATACTGGATTTGGCAATGGATTTCTCATGAATTGTACATGATTTAGGAGTTGCATAGTTACAAAATCAAAATTAATGATCTTGGAATTTATGTCTTGGTAATAGTTAGACACTTGTAATAGGCCTTGTAGAGGACTAAAAACCTCAGGTGATGTCAATAATTACCTTGGCATAGCTCCATTTTCATTTGTGACATGACCATGGACTTTATGTCTTGGCATGGTAAGATAGTATATACCTTTGTACAACCCTGCAGCTGTCATGCATTTTGTAGTGATCGATTGATTGATTTGATTTGATTGATTGATTGATAATTTATTACATTATGAGTACACCTTAGCCATATTTCTTGACAGTGGTACTATAATGAGGTGGCCTTAACATATAAGAGGTGAATATAGAGGTGGTCTATTACAGAGGTGATCTTTGTCAAGAGGTACCTGTTTATATGAACTTGTGACCGATTTTAGTTTTTCAGTTTCAGTTTTCAATTTCAGCTGTTTCCAGTTTCCCTGGTAAGACTAATGTTATTGGGAAAGCCTTAGTAAACCCCATTGTATGGGAATAATTATACAATAGCTATGACGAATTGCTTGTTTGATTGTATATACCATACTTTGAACGAAATAGTTATTGGTTTATGACAAAGTGTCTTACAATCAAAAGCCACCAGCGGCGGAGGAAGTAGTTGATATGAGGGGGGGCTGGGCTGACCCAGACTTATTTCTATAGTTTGGTAAGGTAAGACCAAAAAATAAATAAATAAATAAGGTCGCAACCAACTGACAAGAGCTTTCCACCTGACCAACTACCATTTCTAGCTGATAAACTACATAAAAATCCTTTCATAGCTCGCTACACACTGACTACTTTATTAGAGTGACTGCTCTATTAGAGTATCTCGATCTTTATCACGGTTTTCAGCCCCACTCCAAGAAAGATAATTTCGGTGTGATATCATTCTGAGGGGGGCTAAGCCCCCCTCAGCAGACCGAGGGGGGCTTTAGCCCCCTAGCCCCCCCCCCTTTCCGCCGCCTATGAAAGCCACTTAAGATCTAATTAGCCCTACCAAGCAATCATACAACTATTATTATGATACTGCTGTCTGTGCTATAGTATATACCAAGTTTGTAACTGTCTAATCAATCATACTTAATTAATCCCACATGATGTGGCTCTTAATCCTGCACTCTTGCATAAGTTTAATAATCTACAAACATAGGGAAACCTGTGTATTAAGTATACACCTTAACCAGAAGTGTCCTGATTATCAAGGTAGGACACTTCAGTTACATGCTAAGGTTTTGGGACCATTAGAGTTCATGTTATGCATGTGTCCTCATTTCAAGTATTCTGATCAACTGTAGCTATGTTCTTTGTATGACTTAATGACTGGTAAATCTGTACAAGCAAGCCCCTACAACACCATGCATTCACCTAATAAAAACAACAATTGCAGTACAGGAGTATTGTGCATGCCAAACAAGACCAGTATAATCAAACCTTGACAGCTCAGATTATCAATCAGATTTCCTTACAAACCACATATTTATTGTTACCATGCACACCAATATTGTGGTGGCAGGCTTGTGTATTGAGGCACTTTGTTGGACCTAGATAAAGAGAGATATATAATATATAGCTGACTAAACAGCAAGTGTAAATGTAGATGGCCATGTGCCATCTACTATAAGGTTATCTAATTATATACAATAAAACATGTAGAAAAAATTCCAGTATATAGACTAATTCAGTATTCTGCCATGTATAATGTTATTAATGTATTGTGACGATTTTAAAACTTATAACCTGTTTTAAAACCAGTTGACCAGCTTTACAATGGGTCAACCAAATTTGACCCTTTTAATTCTAGGTAAATATATAACTTTGAATTATGGCTGTGTTTTTAAGTGTAATAAACTTCTTGTATGAGTACTGAATTAAGGTTTCATTCTGTAAAAATTGCATTTAATATCATTCAGCGTGTAGATAACACAAGCTTAAGCCATTAATTAATATTCAGCAAATTTAAGCTGTGAAATCCTAGTATACTTACAAAGAAGAGTCAATTATGTAGTTCATAAATTTTTCTGCTAGACTCAGTTTCCCATTCTGTGGGGTGATCACAAGTTTGAAGTCATTATAGACTTAAGAATGCAACTATTCAACCAATCACATGGTTAATAACATTACAGCATTACCTACAAACTTGTTATATGAAGCTATATCCCTGTAAATAAAATTTATCCATCAGCTTACATAATACAGCATGCTCTTCAACACTACATTTCTTGTTTACAGGCAGCTGTCAAGGCACAATAAGGGGATGTCATGTCAGCACACACTGCAGGTAGATCTGCAACCACTGTCAACTTTTACCTAGACAAATTAACCACACTTTTGAGTTGATTAATGTGATTTAGGTAAAAGTATGCATTTAGCTGTAAAGCTATGATAGCTTATACAGTTAATGGTCCATCTAAAATTAATGGTCCAATGATTGCTGCATGTATACATGCATATCTAGCTGAGACAAACAAGCAAAAAAATTCATGTACAGTAACCTTATAGAAAATATGTAGAGTACAACACACGTATGTATAGTGCAAATATTTGCTGGCAGAAAAATTATTATTGCTAGGGACCCGCCGATTATGCTCATAATTTTACCTATTATGCTATGCTGCACTGCTCAAAAATTCACCTATTATGCTTAAATTAATGCTCAATATTTACCTATTATGCTCGATTATGCTCAATGTTCATGCCTTAGTTCATATGCTTTGCTACTAGTTTAACACTGTATAGAAAAAAAATGAGTGGCTGGAGCATAAATAACAAATTCTTGCTGCATGTAAAAGAAAAGATCGATATACTCTAATAAAACAGTCAGTTTGATGATTGTTCTATTAGAGTTACTGACTGCTCTATTAGAGTATATCGATCTTATTTTGCAATTGTCATTTTCCAGCAAGAATTTATACTATCGTACAAATATTTAACCTATTATGCTGGCATTATGCTCAATGCTTTTAGGTACCTATTATGCTCAAAATTATGCCAGCATAATCGGCGGGTCCCTAATTATTGCAAATTAACTTAAGTTTTGAATTTATAATTGTATGTCACTAGAGATGAACCCATCACTGCTATAGTAATAATACATTCAGAGCAGGTTCGTAAAGGCAAAAAGAAGATTAAATAGCCTTTGTATGCATGCAACCAAATAGGAGGGACTTTTGTGGGCATGGCAACTAAAGTATGTTCACAAAAAATTACAACAGTAAAGTACTGTTAATTAAGTAAGGTTGGCAGAGTCCACTCAATTAATCTTTATAATTGCATGATCTAGTTAAGCTCAGATAGGATATATCTCTTTTACAGGCAGCATAATCCAACTCCTTCTGGATCATGGAATTATTTTGTCAGAGCAGGAAAAGTTAAATATTCAGCTTCACAGTGTCTGGCTGGTAGTGATCATTCATTGTCTCATAGTAGCTACTGTTAGGTTCATGAGCACATTTATGCTGATGTACTAATTATACCAAGCACTTTTATATTGCTTAACTTTGTATTGAAGTATTTACTTAATTGCAGTATTTGTGCTAGTACTTAAGCATTTTGCAATCCAATTATTGCTTAACTGAGAGGTGCTTCAAGTATTTGATTTAAGTGCTTGACCCTCATAGCTATAGCTAATATTATTAACAGTGTTGGGAGTAACTCGTTACTTATGTAACGCGTTACATAATATTATCACTTTTGTGGTAACTAAGTAATATAACGAAATACGCTATAAAAACAGGTAATATAACTCAAGTTACTTTACTTACAAATGTAACACGTTACCTAAGTAATATTGTTACTGTAACGAATCTAATATTACGTAATATTATACTACAAGTAACGAAGTTACTAGTCTCATTAGTAATCCACTGAGTAACGCCTAGCCACAACGAATAATGAAGCCTACTGAATGAAGCTTATTCACCCAGCTTCTTACTTACAACCAAGATTTGCACATTGTCCAACAATGCAATCATGTCACGTGATAAGGTGGTAGTTTCACACATGACAGCTTAAGGCTGTGGACACAAAGTAATAATATTATTGGGCAATTGGAAACAGTGGAAATTGAAACCGGAAGTGGAAAGTGGAAATGAAATATGGAAATGGTCAAATCATCATATAAATGTACCCTAGAGTGAAACCCTTGTTTAGTCACCACCTCTTACAGACCACCTTCTTATAAAGACCACCTCTGTACAAAGGCCACATTGTAATTAGATTACAAAGATGGCTAAGGACCACTTTGTGGTCACCTTTGATAACTAAGACCACGTGCACCCTCACTACATGGTAACATTTGGTAAGCTTCAAACATGTATTTCATGGCTCAAATCAATGTAATCTCTTTGTCCACACTTCACTCAAGTCATATACCATCATCGCTTAGTTTGTACCAGCATAGATAATACTATGGTACTGAATGTGTCATACAAAAATATTCCATGTAAGTGAAATGTAGCTAGTACACTAAAATCTACTGTATCAACAAAGAGCCTATATAGTCTTTTACCTGTTTTGATAAAGCGGTCTGACATATGATGTTTGGAACCTAGCTATTATTGCAATGTGAAGAGGTGGTCTTTGCAAAGAGGTGATCTTTATAAAAGGTGACCATGAAGTGGTCAGTATGCCATGGAGATCTAATTATAAAGTGGTCTCTGCACAGAGGTGGTCTTTATAAGAAGGTGGTCTTTAAGAAGTGGCCACTAAACAAGGGTTTCACTCTAGGATACATTTATATGACGATTTGACCATTTCCATTTTTCATTTCCACTTTCCATTTCCGGTTTCCATTTCCACTGTTTCCAATTGCCCAATATTATTATAGTTACTGGTAATATGTAACTGTAACTAAATAGTTCAGTTGCAAGCAATACACTGTTAAAACAGGGGAGTAACAGTAACTATGGGAGTAAAATATTTTACTCTAAAAGGGGAGTTCGGATTACTAGGAGAGTAGCTAACAGTAACCCACTAAGGGTAAAGAGAACTCCAAGTAAGTGAAAGCACCAAACTGAAGAGTTCCCATTACCAGCTAGCTAGTAACTATAAGGTGAACTCAGTGAGCCAGTATATATATATATATGTGACCGGGCCTGCGAAAACAGGGCATGTGGGCACAAAGTACACCCCATCACTCTACAGGTCATATCTCAGTACTGGAAAAGTATAGTTCCATTCTGTAACTTGCATCATGGTGCCAATTAAATGCTTACTAAACGCTGAAAACTGCAATGCCATAGCATAATGATACAAAATGTTACGAGTAATGACAGTTTGAAAAAGTAGGCAAAAATCATGTGCCCACATGCCCTATTTTTGCAGGCCCGGTCACATATATATATATAGCTAGCTACTGAGGCCACATAGCTGAACTGAATGATGAGCCACTTATAGCTGTCTCACTATGATATTTTCTCCATTAACTAGCCAGTTCAATTATAGCCACTCAATGTAAAAAGGAAAGTAATTATTTAGGTTTCCTTTTCAATGGCAGCCATTTACTCATGTTTTATTTTACAGACTAACCAAGACGTAGTGAAGGAAACAGACAGTACGAAAGTAGGAGGACGAATTGTTACTCAAGAGTCAAGAATATTTGAAATACGTAAGTATAATTATTAAATACCATTTCTATTACAAGCGCATTATTTAGAGTGAAGAGTATTACCATAGAAACGGATTCTTTAACAACAGAACCGTGTTGAGTAGTTGAAAACGGTTTGTTTCTCTGAGGAATTTTAGTGCTTAAAAGGTGATACTAAAGTGTTTACTTGTTCGTGAATAATTACTGGACGTTCACTATCTGGTGCTTACACACTAAGAAGGATGTGACTAATTTAGAAGCGATCCAACGTCGTGCTGCCCGTTGGGTGTGCGGTAGTAGATGGGATACTATTAACCATAACTGATCTAGGTCTTCAGACTCTTGCCTACAGGAACTTCATTGGCCAACTCTTCATACCAGAAGTAGGGTCCGCAATCCGAAAAATCAACGTTCACAAATCAATCCCCATACCATTGTGGGATGTTCATTGTAGTATCCCATTGCTAGATCCACCATGAAACCGGAGGCACGATTGTTGTCTTCACAGAAATATCAATTTTAGTATTTCGTGATATGTAAAAATTATTTTTTAAATTTCGTGCACCACACAAAGAACAGGATAGAACTTGCTGCTTAGCTAGGTATTATCTAGAGTTAATGTAGTTTAAAAGTACGCACAGCAATAAGCAAATGATTCACTGGGTTCCCGGCACAGGGTTACTTTCTCTCAAAAAGCAGAAAACAAAACATGAATTTTCAAATTCAAACTGCCCTACCAGCCAAGATTAGAAAAGTCAACTCTTCCTCATAGTGATGTGATAAGGTTGGATGCATAGTCTGTCTATGCTGTTAGTCTGGAAAGGATCTGAGACTTCTCACCATCTGGGTGAAGAACGTCAAAATTTTCGTGCGTCATTTCAAGGGATTCTCTCAATGGTACCAAAGTGCTTTCCAGTACTTCTGATGCCACACTGGTCACTTACTTTTGTTTAGAATGATAATAAAATATGGTTCAAAACGTTTGGTAGTAGTATAGTAGTTGGTATTTCTGTAATTTCATATGATGCAGTATACCAGCAGTTCACCAGGAGCTCCACCCAGCTCGAATCAAAAATGAAAGATTTTGTGAATTTTTCGGTTTGTTTTGGGATGTTTTGCAGCATAATGGTGATGTAGGGTGATCTAGTAAAAATTTGAAGTTGCTGTGGAGCGTGAGAGGTGAAGTCAAATTTGGACGATTTTGCTGCCTCCCTTGATGCATAGCTTAGAGCGAGGCGTGGAAGCTGCGGATGAAATAATAATTGACAACCGCTATTACCAAACGTTCAGGGACATCTTTTGCCATAGTTTTAGTCTATTATTGATGGTTGTTGTGGCTGCAGAAGCGCTGGAAATGGCTAGAAAGCGAAACACAATTCTTTGATGCTGCAGAAAATTTTGACGCTCGTCACCCAGATGGTGAGAAGTCTCAGATCTTTTCCAAACTAACAGCATAGACAGACTATGCTGCCAACCATATGGAAACACTATGAGGAAGAGTTGGCTTCTCTTGCCCTGGGTGATAGGGCAGTTTGAATTCGAAACTTTGTATTTCTTTGTCTGTTTTTTCAAAGAAAGCAACCCTGTGCCGGGAACCCAGCAAATCATTTACTTATTTCTGTGCGTAGTTTTCAACTACAACAACTCTGGATACGATATGGCTAAGTAGCAAGTTTCATCCGGTCCTTTGAGTGGAGCACGAAATTTTAAAAATAAATCTTGCATCTTATGAGATACTGAAAATGATATTTCTGTGAAGACAACAATCGTGCCTCCGGTTTCATGGTGGATCAAGCAATGGGATACTACAATGAACATCCTACAATGGTAGAGGGATTGATTTGTACAAGTTGATTTTTCGGATTGCGGACCCTACCAGAAGATCTTACTTTTCGACCAGTCTGACTCATGATATTTTACATAATAGGGTTGCTATCCCATTTTCTAAGTATTTTCAATTTTCTACCACCGTCACTAGATCTCATCCAATGTCATTATTTATTCCATCCTCCACTATTAACTCCCGGCGTTTTTCCTTTTTCATCAACTCTCTCTTCCTATGGAACACCATTCCCCATCGTATTCTAAAATTGACTAATCCAGTTGCGTTCCGGACTGCACTTCGTCGTTTTCTTTTTGCATACTCTTGTAACTGTTTTGTTTTTCAATCCGTGTATTCTAATGTTATTGTTTTGTGTTTTGTTTTTGTGTTACTGTTATGTGTTTGTTTTTTGTACTTGTATGTTCTGTATGGGGAGCACGTTTACAGGCTGTGCCTAATGTCTTTGACAAAAATTGATAATCTAATCTAATCTAATTCAGGCACGTTTGAGCTCATATCTGAGTCGTCTTGTGTGACACGCCGAGTTTATTAAACTGGCTCCAACGGAAGTCACCACTGCTCGTGAGGGTTTAGGCGTCTTATCGTGACACAGCAGAAAAAGTTCAAGACTCAGGGAAAGAGAAAAAAAATTTGGCGGACTCAGCCGTATCACTGACTAGGGATGCGGGAATTATGCCCGAATAATTTCGGGAATAATGATGGGGTAAAAGAATTGAGCACTATTCCAGCATTTTGATGCATTTTTAGAGCATAATTGGCATAAAAATAAATGTGACTGGATTTTGGAAAAACGATCCAAATCGCACATTAGAAGTTTCGAGATAAACGGTTTTAAAGAATTGAAGCCAGCATAATTCTCCAAGGATAGCAAGCACGCGTATGAAATTTACACAAAAGATGCATCAATCTGTTACCTTTCAAGCCACTTCCAGTACTTGTAGCTGCTTGTACAGTTTACCGCCAAATAAGATAGAAAATCTGAGCAGTTGGACGAGCGAAGTATTATCACGAGTGCTCACAAAGGGGTGGAGGCTGGGGGGTGGCGGGGAGGGCAAAAGTTAGACCTCAAAATGGAGGCAGACCACGGTTGGAGTCCAGACACCAGATTACAGGGCTGTGCTGGCTCCTTAGTGGCTGATATGTAGCAAAATCTACAGAGAACACGTCTGGCCAACAGTATAAGGCTGTCCACCAGTAAACCACTGATTGTTGCCAAGCCAGGTCCTTCACAAGGCCTGAAACCGCCATTTGGGCACTCCACACCACCCAGAGAAAACGTATATTAAAACCAGCCTCGTGTAGTTTGAGTAGTGCTGAGGGTCAAAACTTGTAGTACAATAGTGTAGCTATCCACTGGTGGTGTTAGTTTGATTTTGCCTGATGTGCGATTTGGTTCGGTTCTGTAAAATCTGGTCACATATAAATTATTACTGGAGCATCACGTGAGATCACGTGACCTGCCAAGAATCCTGGAGCAGTGGAAAAAAGTCTGGTCAGTGTGTGGAGGCTGGCACTGGTCATGGAGTGATTCCAAAGTATGTTTTTGTGTGTTTGGCTCCTTTACAGCTAGATGAGTGTTATATAATAATAATATGTGACTGGATTTTGGAAAAACGATCCAAATCGCACATTAGAAGTTTCGAGATAAACGATTTTAAAGAATTGAAGCCAGCATAACTCTCCAAGGATAGAGGGCACGCGTATGAAATTTACACAAAAGATGCATCAATCTGTTACCTTTCAAGCCACTTCCAGTACTTGTAGCTGCTTGTACAGTTTCCCGCCAAATAAGATAGAAAATCTGAGCAGTTGGACGAGCGAAGTAGTATCACGAGTGCTCACAAAGGGGTGGAGGCTGGGGGGTGGCGGGGAGGGCAAAAGATAGGCCTCAAAATGGAGGCAGACCACGATTGGAGTCCAGACACGAGATTACAGGGCTGTGCTGGCTCCTTAGTGTCTAATATGTAGCAAAATCTACAGAGAACACGTCTGGCCAACATTATAAGGCTGTCCACCAGTAAACCACTGATTGTTGCCAAGCCAGGTCCTTCACAAGGCCTGAAACCGCCATTTGGGCACTCCACACCATCCAGAAAAGACGTCTATTAAAACCAGCCTCGTGTAGTTTGAGTAGTGCTGAGGGTCAAAACTTGTAGTACGATAGTGTAGCTATCCACTGGTGGTGTTAGTTTGATTTTGCCTGATGTGCGATTTGGTTCGGTTCTGTAAAATCTGGTCACATATGACTTCTGCAGTTATTGTGAAATTAAAATCAGAGGCAGCATGGGCAACACCTTTCTTCATTATATCAAATGTGGTGCTTCCATCGTAATATCCTATAAAATATATAGCAATTGGAATGATAGTGCCTCTGCTTGAGATTTATACATACGTAGCTTACAAACAGCAACAATGCATAATACTCTGCACTATAAGAATACTGTACTGAAAACTGCCCAAATGATATGTATTTACAGTATGGCTACAAGGACACACCACATTGCTTCACGGTTGCTGATGAATCTTTTGCTTCAATAGATTGGCTGGTTATGGCATTGTCATGATCTCCACCATGAGGTTCTTGTGAGCCCTCTAATGCCTCCTCATCTCCACACAAGTTGGAATTATCCTGTGGAAGCTCAATGTTGGATGTCATGGTCCTTGTATTCGCCTTAAAAACACTGAAAAAAGTGAATACAAAAGTGCAGCAGAACGTTTATATAGTATAATAGCTACATTTCGTAAAACTGCGTCACACGGTTGATGCTGGATCATGTGAACGCATAATATAAAAACGTACCTACTACGTAGACAGCTGCATACCGGCAATGCGTTTCAATTTTTTAGTAGCTAACTCTATTGAAAGAGCTTCACTCTATGGATATGAAACATCCAAAAATTGTGAATTTGATGCTAATAACACTTGTGGTTGCAACTACAGCCGCAAAGATACCAAACGAATGGACGTTGTATTTACAAGACCTTTTAACCAGGTGAGTTAGGTAGCCATCATATAGTGTGTAGACAGTATACAAATTAAGGGAGAACTTAAAGCCCTGAATTCATGAATTCGGCATGATTTATGCATGATGACGGCTACAGCAGCCGAGAGCAGCACCGCTGTGCGGACTTTGAAAAGTTAGCTATATACCAGGAACTAGACGGTATGATATAGACCCAGTGTTGGGAGTAACGCGTTACGTAATGTTATTACTTTTTTGGTAGCAAAGTAATATAACTAAATACGCTATAAAAACAGGTAAGGCCACTCCAAATAAATTCTCTGTTTCCCGTCCACCGCCCGCATCTGATTACTGCCAGCCCTAAATATTCCATTATTCCGTATTCTTCTATTATTTTCCGGTTATTCTTGCATACTGATAGGCTCAGTAAAAGCTATATTGAAACAGTGTTAGCTCAGACTCGACAGGTGTCAGCAGTGCAATCAGGTCAGCACAAACTTCACGTTTGTGTTATTTTTGCAACTTACAAAGGAAGGAACAAGCTTAAGCATGCTTTTATGCAGCCTTTTTGGCAGTACCAGGCAAATAATGGCTTGAAAAGCTAGCCAATCGTATAATGGAAATGGACCGCCCGCCCGCATGCAAATATGCCTGAGTCCAGGATGGGAAACAGAGAATTTATTTGGAGTGGCCTAATATAACTCAAGTTACTTTACTTGCAAATGTAACGCGTTACCTAAGTAAGATAGTTACTGTAACGAATCTAACATTACGTAATATTATTACTAAAAGTAACGACGTTACTGATCTCGTTAGTAACCCACTGAGTAACGTCTAGCCACAACGAAGTAATGAAGCCTACTAAATGAGGCTTATTCACCAGCTTTTTACTTATATCAAGACTTGCACATTGTTCAACAACGCAATCGTGTCACGTGATAAGGTGTTAGTTTCACACGTGACAGCTAAAGGCTGTGGACACAAAGTAATATAGTTATTATAGTTACTTTTTTATGGGTAATATGTAACTGTAACTAAATAGTTCAGCTGCAAGTAATATATAATATGTAACTAGTTACTTTTAAAAAGTAACTTGCCCAATACTGTATAGACCTACAATATTTTTATATTTATGGTCTCAAAATGCAATTATTACAAAAGCTATATAAATATGCTAGGCTACTAGCCAGCTATTTAAACTATCGACACCATAATTTATATCTTTACAGGGCGCTTAGCTGTAGCTAAAAGTGCTATAAGTTACAATGTCGGATCCAGCATGCTGGCCTCCACACCCCTCCCTCCTTCCCTTGTGTTAATTATCATGTAGTAAAGTCATTATAACCTGTTCCATTTGTACCAAATGGAATTTTTAAAATTCACTACTGTAAAGATCTAAGTTGTAAAAATCAGCAGTGTGACACTGCTGAGTGTTACAAGATTACAACAACTAACGAGCTAACAAGAGGATCTGTGCCCCTTAAACTTAGCCAGCCAACCACCTAAACCTTCGCATGTTTGCAACCATCTTCTGGGCTGGCTTTTCGTTTAAAAGAGCCATTTCATTTAATTGTATAATAAAGACAGTTGGGTGTTGAAAAATCAATGCTATAGCCACCAATAATATGTCCAGTGTTGGGTTGATTTTGGCTGCACCAATAAATTATAACTACAATATCCCAAAAGTGAGGATGGGGAGCATGGATCATTTCAACCCCCCTGAATCCACTGCTGTACATAGATGTGTTAAATTATTGTCATCAATAGAGTATTTCCTGATCTAAAATACGTACTATGTATGTACAAATGGGAAGATGCATAGCTAGCTATTAGCCAGGCCAGATATAAAAGTAGATTGGTCCTTATCAGCAACTTCGATTCTTTGTGTGGGTGAATGGTTGCTAATTATTCAAGGAAGTGATCACCGTCACAGCAGCTGTGTTGCAGCAGCAGGCTATCAAATGCTTTCAGTACATGATTGCAGGGAGAAACGTTTTCTAACTGCCGTAACTAACTAACTAACCAATTAACTAGCTGACTAACTGTAACTGATGCCTTCAGTCAAACATGACTCGAATATGGTTGATGACCCACATACTTGATTTCTTCTTCACTGTTCAACATCTTTTAATCGTATATTCAGAGATAATATAGACTTTTTTCCAACTATAGCAGCTACAATGCATGCACAAACATCATGGACCCTCAGTTTTGTGTACCAATTGTTTTCTGTATATGCTACCATGCAGTGTAGATATTGATTCATGTGCATTATGCCAATGACTTTGTGCTAGGCATCAAGCGGGCATTTCCATTGCCTGGCATAAATGGATTGACTACAGAAGCACTTCATGCACAGTTCTTCATTTGCAACACTGTACAAAACGTAACTAAAAACAAAGTAAATTGGCACATCAGTGACATCATTATTCAGTAATTGATAGTCAATGTACTTTATGTGCAGTTATTTTTATGTCAGGAACCATTCTTTCCTTTGATACAGTAAGCATTAAAAGCATAAATAATCCATATAAAATAAATACATCCATGTAACTATAAGGTGGAGCAGGGATTACAGAAATAAAAAGTAATGAAACCAGGGAGGTCACCAACATCCACAGATTGCATATATGTGTTTTATATAATAGCAGTATAATAATTGTATATATACTCATGACCAAATTCAAAGCAGAGATTACAAATACACTTGTATGTCCTCTTTTTTACTTTTTTGTTTCTATGATCCTTAAAAGTTCTTTACTTTTGTGCTGTACTTGCTGCACAATTGAAATTACAATGATTGTTTTAATTGCAGATTGCAAAGCTCAATCAACATAGAAGTTATATCTCCTCCATCAATGTTAGACAGATGCAGTAACAACAATGTACACAATATCAACGAACTATTTTTGCCGCATGTGATACTTTGGATCCAATACTTCAATTATCATCATGTTGTGATGCTCTGAAAAACTGTCCTATTAAGGAATGCACAGGAATTCTTCATGTACATGGATGGACAACAGGTAGCACTACAGGAACACAACCACGAACCCTTCATGACATGAAATATGTGATTGTGTTGGTTGGTGCTATATATCACTGTGACATAAATCCTAGCCATGTGATTTATTCCACTGATCCACAAATTCTGAACCAATTAAACCCAGTCTGGTTACCTTTCCATTTGTTGCATTGTTCAGGCTTCACCCGTTCCTTTGTGCAATCTGTCATTAGCCTAATTCAAGAAGGTCTTTCAATTCAAGCAATTGCACGTCATGTGAAATGTCAACGAGAACAATATAGTAAGGAAATGATACTTAAACTTTCCAGCTTACTAGGCCATAACCTAACTCCCCTAATGATTGAAGATGCATATGTCATATCTCAGCCATACCCAAGCAATGACATCATAGCAAGATGTTTTATCATCATGTTTCAGGAAAATGAAACATTCTACACTGAAAAAATGATGAGCTTGAAGGTAACTGGTTACATTAGCTTGGATCATACATTTAAAATTGCCTCTAATATTGGTTATTTGCGCTCTGATGGAAAATGGGTGACATTTATTTTCTAGCTTGCTTATTGTACTCAACAACGTAGGACAAATTGTAGGGTGGCAATTTACAAAATCAAATGCTATGGGTGAAGTGAAAATGTTGTTGTTAAATATAAATGAAAGAATACCAGAGCTTGAAAAGGAGAAATTTACAATTTATGTTGATAATTGTTGCCAGATCCAGGCTAAATTAAAAGCAATATTTGGAAATGAGATAATTGTTAAATTGGACTTATTTCATGCTGTGCAGCGAGTGACTCGGGTGTTATCAAAAAAGCATATTCTTTTTCTGCCTTGTGTTAATGATTTTAAAATGGTTTTTAGAGAATTAGGTGACATTGGTGTGTCAAGGAAATCGGCAACACCTGACAGTGGCCAAATGTTAGCTAATTTAGAAAACTATGTAACAAAATGAGAAAATTCTGAACACGATGGTAGCAAAATTCTCACAATAAAGGTACTTGATCAAAATAAATGCCCTAAAAGTTCACATGAGACGAGGTTGTTTATCTAACATAGAATGTAGTGGGGGCACAAATGGGAATGAGGCATTGCATCATACTATAAACCCACACTTTAAGCATGCAGGAAAAATTGGATTGTCTTTAGCATTTGCCCTTTTAAGTATTCTCTTCTACAATTATAACTGTAAAAAAATGTCCACTGATGATACTTCTATTGTTGGAGCAGTGCCTACCTCTTTACCATCATCATCATCATGTAATGCAACATTTGGAATAATGAAGAAAGATAAAGGCAATGATCCAAACAAAAGTAGTAATTTTGAAGCACTTGCAAATGGCATTGATGAAGGTTTGACATATCAAGTAGAAGATGAATGCATCATTTCTAACAGCAATATAGACACTATAATAAAAAGTTCATTATGTTCTGCTGCTGTAGCTGAAAATCTACAGAAATTGTCCAAAAAATCTCCTACGTTTTCTTATCGAATGATGCCATTCATGTCAAAAGTGCCAAATTTGTATTTCCATTATTTGAAAAACACATCAGTAGACAATGAATCAGCTCATGATAAACGTTTGTCAAATGTATTATAAGGATGGGGTGTTACTAAGGAGCCAATGATAGGTGACGGTAACTGTTGCTTTAGTGCTGTTGCATTTAGCATCATAAGCAATTCTGAAAACCTAACCAATTCACAAAAAGCTACTTTTAAAAGTAATGGAATTGACGTGTTGGTAGATTTGAACAGTTTAGCTGATATACTATGACAATTGGTAGTAACTGAGTGGAAAAATAATTCCTCAACATACCAAGACTTTTTGCCCAATGCCAATATCATTCAGGAAGCAGATAACTTTTTAACATCAGGATTTTATCATGGTGACCTTGCTGATACCATGATTCTTGCTTTAGCAAATATTTTACAAGCAACCATTGCAGTATTTTCATCAATCGAATGCCATCCAGTCTTTTGCATCACACCACGTGTTCAGACCATTTCATTTCCTTTTATGGTTGCTTTTACACAGTTTGGATCTGGCCATTACGATGGAGTTTCAATTATACCTGATAGTGAGGAACCACTGAAGCAAAGCTCTGCATGCAGATGTGGAAAGAATGATAAAGGTAATAAGGAACATTACATTGAGATTACATCCAAGTATACAACACTAATAAAATGCCCGTGCTTAAAGAGCAATTTAGGCTGTCAAGAGTCTTGCTACTGCAAAAATTGTAATAATCCACTTGGAAAATAGCAATGTTCTGAAATGCCAAGGAGAAAAAGAAGGAAGCATGAGTGGCAAAGCTATCCACAAATGAATAGCTTTCAGTTTGTCCAACTTAAGGGAGAAGATGTTTCTTCTGGGTCATTAACAATGTTGGAATTTTTTGTGTTTGAAAACATTTTTTCATATTGTGAGGAAGAGGGTATTGAACAAACACCCAGCAACATTGTCCAAATTTACAACAAAATTTTAACATCTACATGTAGCACTGACAGTATATGTTTGCCACTATATTATAAAACTATCGAGCAAGCAGAAGCTGTAATCAAGATGCATCTTAAACTTATTGTGACATTTGATATCCTATGTAAAAATCATTTTGACTGGAACTCTTGCAAAGAAGTCATTAGTTAGTTAAATAAATGAAATTACATCTGTGCTTTTATTAATTTAAACTAGTGGTTTTAGAACCCAATGTAAGCTTAAATCTACATGGTAATAGTGTGTTGGTGTGTGTATGTTATAATTATAGAGTTTTCATATTTGAAACAATTAGAATTATGCTTCACCAGGCAGAATTATTTACTTTGCAGCATATTTAATGTATAAAAGCTGCAGAATTATTACGGTCTTATTTTTAACACAGTGCCAGGGTACTCTAAAGTAATGTGTTTTGCTATATGTAAGTACACTGTTTTGCGACAAATTTCATTGAAACATATTTTTAATCAGAAACTTTTATATGAACAACATTAATTTTGTATAATCGTGTTTAGTTTTTACAGCCATTATTACACCCGATATATTATATACTATATTATAATTTATTTTAAAATGTACACAAATGCACCCACATGCACACACACACACACACACATATATATATACTTAAAGTTGTATTTTGTAGTGACATTATGAAAAATGCCATACTCAGTTGTCCTGAGTTACTGGTAGATAGAAGTTTAACAAAAGGAAGCTTATCACTGGGCATTATTCAAAATCTTACACATAAAATTAGCAATAAATGCACAATTATAGTTAGTATTGCTTCAAATAGATACAGTAAAGTTGACAAATCCACTGTAGCTATAGTGATATAATACATATTAGGCAAACCAGCAAGTAATAAAGTGAAAACAATAGTGCATACATAATACCGTTGTGTATATATGCATGCATACAATAAATACACATAATTGTAAAGCAATAGTGTAATGAAATAAAGTATGGGAATCTTGATTAGCAAAAAGTTATCAACCACATACAACAAATGTAACTTGATCTTGGAAAACATGTATTTTGGCACATAGGTCAATATTCTGTGTTTTATAGCTTAATGAGGCATTGGGTGTTCATCTACCTTGTGTTAAATTTTTAGTTTAATAGCTTCAAGAGATGGCCGATTTACTCTCCTATACATTACAAACAGTAATTACCACATTGAGTTCTGTGAGTGATTAAGGGTGACAAATGGCACAACAAAAATAGTGTTCCAGTACTACATACTCTAACTCCGTCTTTATTCAGTTTTGGAACAACCGTTTTAAAAAATTCCTTATAATGAGACAAAACGAACCTCAAATCTATAAATAACCCTAATTTTATTCACTATTGGGGGCTGTGGTTTGTTTTTGTTTGAGCCAAGATACGTAGAATATTTGTACTATTAGTTCCAACACCTAAACATAGACAGAATAAATGCAGTCAGTATTTGTATATGAATTATGCTGTGTAGTGATTATGACCATTAACTTTGTTTACCAATAATTCTATTCCCACCATCTAAAATACTTTAAAAGATATCTGAGATAGTTTAATGAAAGAATTTAAAAAGAATGCTGAAATTTTCATTTGAGTTTTCCCAAAAATTTTGCAATTGACAAAAAGGTAGGTTTTCCAGTATCCAGTCACAAATTAAAATAGACCATTTATACAGTCAACAAGTATACTATTGAGCTTGACAACACAATTAGGTAGAGCATATTTGAGGTTGATTTCAGCTAAGAAAGCATGATCTATGCATGTATGGTGTTTCTGGATTCTTAACCATTTATTTTTACACTTATGTGGGTATAGAGTCACAGGTAGAGTGCATGCAATTGTTAGAAAAGCTGTTGAACGTGCAGCTGGGTTAGCATCACATAAGCCTTATTACATGTGTTATCTGTATATTATTGCACCAGTGTTACCTATACTTCTTATATTACCATACAGTGGAACTTCTCTTATCCGGACCTCTATTATCCAAGAACCTCCATTGTCCGTACAGCCCAAATTAGTCATGTGGCTTGTAGTGTATTGACAACAATAAAGTTGGGTTAGATGAAAGCACAGGGAGGAAGCCTAAAGGTTGTTGTTTACCTGTTAGGTGGCTTGTTTATTCTACTAATAATAACTACCACTTGGTTGCTAGGTAATAATACATATTCAAAGCCCAGAGGAGAGACCATGAAAGCTCTGTAGTGACTTCCAATTCTACCCACTAAATTGTATAGATCTAACTGATGCTAATAACAAAATTACTGGTACGCATTCTAAAAGTTACTTTAGCATAATAATGTTATTAGCATGCATTTCTTAGTTATGGATATTTCTAAGATACAGGCACCACATGTACATTACCCAGAAAAGAGAGATTCCAGTGTATTACTATAATTTATACTCATCTTATATTACCATATTACCAGCATTATCCATATTACATAATACAGGTACCTGTATTAATCTAATCACTCACATTACAATTTTACTCATATAACCTGTATTTACATGTATTACAACATTACCTGTACAACCACTATTACCCATATTACTATACATATTACTCATATTACCTACATTACCCATATTACCTATTTACCAGTATTACCCACATTACCAGTATTACCTATTTACCAGTATTACCCACATTACCAGTATAACCTATATTACCTGTATTACCTATATTACCCACATTACCAGTATTACCTATATTACCCGTATTACCTATATTACCTGTATTACCCGTATTACCTATATTACCCATATTACCTATATTACCCATATTACCTGTATTACCCACATTACCAGTATTACCTATATTACCCGTATTACCTATATTACCCATATTACCACTATTACCCATATTACCTGTATTACCCATATTACCAGTATTACCTATAAAATTACCTGTATTACCCACATTACCCATATTACCTATATTACCTGTATTACCCGTATTACCTATATTACCTGTATTACCCATATTACCCACATTACCCGTATTACTCATATTACCAATATTACCCATATTACCCGTATTACCCATATTATCCGTATTACCCACATTACCCATATTACCAGTATTACCTATATTACCCACATTACCTATATTACCCATTTTACCTATATTACCTATATTACCCGTATTACCTATATTACCCGTATTACCACATTACGTATATTACCCGTATTACCTATATTACCCGTATTACCTATATTACCCATATGTGACTGGATTTTGGAAAAACGATCCAAATCGCACATTAGAAGTTCCGAGATAAACGGTTTTAAAGAATTGAAGCCAGCATAACTCTCCAAGGATAGCAAGCACGCGTACTGTATGAAATTTGCACAAAAGATGCATCAATCTGTAAACTTTCAAGCCACTTCCAGTACTTGTAGCTGCTTGTACAGTTTCCCGCCAAATAAGATAGAAAATCTGAGCAGTTGGACGAGCGAAATAGTATCACGAGTGCTCACAAAGGGGTGGAGGCTGGGGGGTGGCGGGGAGGGCAAAAGTTAGACCTCAAAATGGAGGCAGACCACGGTTGGAGTCCAGACACGAGATTACAGGGCTGTGCTGGCTCCTTAGTGGCTGATATGTAGCAAAATCAGCACAGAACACGTCTGGCCAACATTATAAGGCTGTCCATCAGTAAATCACTGACTCTTGCCAAGCCAGGTCCTTCACAAGGCCTGAAACCGCCATTTGAGTACTCCACACCACCCAGAAAAGACGTGTGTAAAAACCAGCCTCGTGTAGTTTGAGTAGTGCTGAGGGTCAAAACTTGTAGTACGATAGTGCAGCTATCCACTGGTGGTGTTAGTTTGATTTTGCCTGATGTGCGATTTGGATCGGTTCTGTAAAATCTGGTCACATATTACCTATATTACCCGTATTACCTACATTACCCGTATTACCCACATTACCTATATTATCCGTATTACCTATATTACCCGTATTACCTATATTACCCGTATTACCTAAATTACCCACATTACCTATATTACCCATCAAGACACACGGTAGTGTGTCGTGCGGCCAAAGAAGCTGGCGCGCCACACCCGTGAGTATATTGACAGGAAGAACGAAAACGTCATTTTCACACATTTGTATCTCGGTGATCACTTATCTGATTGGAACCAAATTTGCTACACAGTTGCCCGCCAGCCAAGGGAGTCTACATTCCAAATTTGAAGGAAATCGCTCCAGCCATTTCCGAGATACGAGCTGCCAAAGTTTCGTTTTTTTTCTTCGTTTTTTTTCTTCTTCTTCTTCTTCGTCTTTTCGCACACTTGCAAAAATTGCTATAACAAGCAAACGCGTACTCCAATCGCCTTGAAATTTGGCACACAGAAAGGGAGTCCAACGGCGAATCCTAGCATCAAATTTGGTACAAATCCTATGAATGGTTCAGGAGTTATGACCGATTATTGGCGTAAAACAAGATCGATTGGTTGTCACGCCTACAGGGTAAACCGCTTCATGGAATGAGTTGAAAATTGCTATGTAGATGGAGTAACCATCGTAGGAGTGCCTTTTGGTGGTTTGAAAGGAATGGAGATAAAGACCACGGAGATATGACACAAAACCCAACCCGTGTCACAATTACGCGATCGATTTTTATGAATAAAAAAGTATTAGTTTTCACGCCTACTAGGCAAACCGCTTAGAGCAATGAGCTGAAAATCGGTGTATAGCTGGAATAATCTTCATAGAAAGTCCTTGCAGTAGTACAGAAGAATCGGATTACAAACCACTGAGTTATGATTCGAAAGCCAACTCCGTGTAGCAAATGCGAGATCGAGATACTCTAATAGAACAGTCACCCTAATAGAGCATTCGGCTAGTTTATTCATTCCATTATAGAATTTTATTACATCACAAGTTATTCTGTAGGGAGTTCAGCTGCAAACAGTTAATCTTATAGACAGTTCAGCAAGAAGACAGTCACCATGTGGAGAGTTATGCAAATATATCACTATAGAGATTCAGAACAGTACAAGTCACACTGAAGAAAGTTCAGCTATAAACAAGTCATGCACTGTGTAGAGAATTCAGCTACAATTAAGTCACTCTCTAGAGAATTCAGTTACACAGAATTCAGCTACACACAAGTCACTGTGGAGAGAGTTCAGCTACAAACAAATTACCCTTTAGAGTGATCAGCTACAAACAAAATACTTTGCAGGGTGTTCAGCTGCAACAAATCAACCTTTAGAGCGATCAGCAATGAACAAATCTACCTGTAGAGAGATAAGCTAGAAACAAATCACCCTGTAGAGAGTTCAGCTACAAAAAATCACCCTGTAGAGACATCAGCTAGAAACTAGACACAATGTAAGGAGTTCAGCTACAAGCAATCACCCTGTAGAGAGTTCAGCTACAAAAAATCATCCTGTAGAGACATCAGCTACAAACTACACACAATGTAAGGAGTTCAGCTACAAATAAATCACCCTGTAGAGAGTTCAGCTAAAACAAATCAACCTGCAGAGAGATCAGCTACAAACAAATCACCTTTTAGATAGTTCAGCTACAAACAAATTACCTTGTAGAGAGATCGGCTACAAACAAATCAACCTGCAGAGAGATCAGCTACACACAATTCAACTTGTATAGAGATCAGCTACAAACAAATCACCCTGTAGAGAGATCAGCTACAAACTAGACACAATGTAAGGAGTTCAGCTACAAGCAAATCACCCTGTAGAGAGTTCAGCTACAAACAAACCAACCTGTAGAGCGATCAGCTAGAAACAAATCATCCTGAAGAGAGGTCAGCTACAAAAAATCACCCTGTAGAGATATCAGCTAGAAACAAATCACCCTGAAGAGAGGTCAGTTACAAAAAATCACCTTGTAGAGAGATCAACTACAAACAAAACACTTTGCAGAGAGCTCAGCTACAAACAAATCAACCTGTAGAGAGATCAGCTACAAATAAATCACCTTATAGACAGTTCAGTTACAAACAAATTACCTTGTAGAGAGATCGGCTACAAATTA
This sequence comes from Dysidea avara, assembly GCF_963678975.1. Classification (NCBI taxonomy): domain Eukaryota; kingdom Metazoa; phylum Porifera; class Demospongiae; order Dictyoceratida; family Dysideidae; genus Dysidea; species Dysidea avara. Next base: position 7,509,473 of record NC_089273.1, on the reverse strand, counting down.
ATCAACCTGCAGAGAGATCAGCTACACACAAATCAACTTGTAGAGAGATCAGCTACAAACAAATCACCCTGTAGAGAGATCAGCTAGAAACTAGACACAATGCAAGGAGTTCAACTACAAGCAAAATCACCCTTTAGTGAGTTCAGCTGCAAACAAATCAACCTGCAGTGAGATCACCCACAAAAACGCACTTGTACAGAGTTCAGTTACAAACAAATTACCCTGTAGAGAGATCAGGTAGAAGAATTCACCTTGTAGAGAGTTCAGCAACAAAGAAACCACCATGTAGAGATTTCAGTTGCAAACAAATCACCCAGTAGAAACATCAGCTAGAAGAAGTTACCTTGTAGAGAGTTCAGTTACAAAGAAACCATCATATAGAGAGTTCAGCTACAAAGAAATTACCCCATAGAGAGTTCAGCTAGAAGAAGTCACCTTGTAAAGAGTTCAGCTACAAAGAAACCATCATGTACAGAGTTCAGCTACAAAGAAACCACCATGTAGAGTGTTTAGCTGCAAAAAATCACCTGTAGAGAGTTCAGCCAGAAACAAATCACCCTGTAGAGAGATCAGCTAGAAGAGGTCACCTTGTAGAGAGTTCAGCTACAAAGAAACCACCACATAAAGAGTTCAGCTGCAAATAAATCACTTGTAGAGAGTTCAACTACAAGTAAATCCCCCTGTAGAGGGATCAGCTAGAAGAAGTCACCTTGTAGAGAGTTCAGCTACAAAGAAACCATCATGCAGAGAGTTCAGTTACAAACAAATCACCCTGTAGAGAGATCAGCTAGAAGAAGTTACCTTGTAGATAGTTCAGCTACAACAATTCACCCTGTAGAAAGATCAGCTAGAAGAAGTCACCTTGTAGAGTGTTCAGTTACAAAGAAACCATTATGTAGAGAGTTCAGCTGCAAACAAATCACTCTGTAGAGAGTTCAGCTACAAAGAAACCGCCATGTAGAGAGTTCAGCCTCAAATAAACCACCTTGTAGAGAATTCAACTACAACAAATCACCCTGTAGAGAAGAAGTTACCTTGTAGAGAGTTCAGCTACAAAGAAACCATCATGTAGGGAGTTCAGCTACAAAGAAACCACCATGTAGAGAGTTTAGCTGCAAACAAATCACCTGCAGAGAGTTCAGCTAGAAACAAATCACCCCGTAGAGAGATCAGCTGGACAAAGTCACCTTGTAGAGAGTTCAGCTACAAAGGAACCATCATGTAGAGAGTTCAGCTGCAAACAAATCACCCTGTAGAGAGTTCAGCTACAAAAACATCACCCTGTAGAGAGTTCAGCTAGACGAAATCACCTTATGGAGAGTTCAGCTACAAAGAAACCATCATGTAGAGAGTTCTGCTACAAACAAACCACCATGTAGAGAGTTTAGCTGCAAACAAATCACCTGTAGAGAGTTCAGCTAGAAACAAATCACCCTGTAGAGAGACCAGCTAGAAGAGGTCACCTTGTAGAGAGTTCAGCTACAAAGAAACCATCCTGTATATAGTTCAGCTACATTTCAAGTCACCCAGTAGAGAGATCAACTGCAAAAAAATATCCTGTGGGGAATAATGGGCATGTAATAAACATATGTATATAATTTGTATAATTACTAATAAAATCAAAAACAATTGAAGCATTAAAAATCTTCTTTAAGTTCTTTTCTTCTTCCTGTGGTAAAGAAAAAAAACACATGGGTTAAAAAAAACCCAAAGCCAGCCATAGACCGGCTTTGCAGTATACAAATACAAAAAGAAGTGATATCTAATCAAAAACAGCCAAGCTGTAAAAAAAGGTGCGGCCCCCAAAAAGGCCATGGTGAAAAAAGATGTGAAATCTAAGGTGGCGGCCAAGAAATGGCTGTGATGGTAGGGTTAATGGTTACATTTTAATAACGACAATTCAGGTGAATTTTGTGCCGCTTGGTCTTGGCACCAAATTCACCTGAATTGTCGTTATTAAAATGTAACCATTAACCTACCATCACAGCCATTTCTTGGCCGCCACCTTGGATTTCACATCTTTTTTCACCATGGCCATTTTGGGGGCCGCACCTTTTTATTACAGCTTGGCTGTTTTTGATTAGATATTACCTATATTACCCGTATTACCCATATTACCTATATTACCCATATTACCCGTATTACCTATATTACCCGTATTACCCACATTACCTTTATTACCCATATTACCTATATTACCCGTACTACCCACATTACCTATATTACCCGCATTACCTATATTACCAGTATTACCCACATTACCCGTATTACCCACATTACCTATATTACCCGTATTACCTATATTACCCATATTACCATAAATTACCCATATTACCTATATTACCTGTATTACCTATATTACCCATATTACCTATATTACCCATGTTACCTATATTACCTGTATTACCTATATTACCCATATTACCTATATTACCCATGTTACCAGTATTACCTATATTACTCATATTATCTATATTACCTATATTACCCGTATTACCCACATTACCTATATTACCCACATTACCTATATTACCAGCATTACCCGTATTACCCACATTACCTATATTACCCGTATTACCTAAATTACCCATATTACCTATATTACTCGTATTACCTATATTACCCATATTACCCATATTACCTATATTACCCTTATTACCCGTATTACCTCTATTACCCATATTACCTATATTACCCATATTACCTATATTACCCATATTACCAGTATTACCTATATTACCTTTATTACCCATATTACCAGTATTACCTATATTACCTATATTACCCATATTACCAGTATTACCTATATTACCCTTATTACCCGTATTACCTCTATTACCCATATTACCTATATTACCCATATTACCAGTATTACCTATATTACCTTTATTACCCATATTACCTATATTACCCTTATTACCTATATTACCTATATTACCCTTATTACCCGTATTACCTCTATTACCCATATTACCTATATTACCCATATTACCAGTATTACCTATATTACCTTTATTACCCATATTACCAGTATTACCTATATTACCTATATTACCCATATTACCAGTATTACCTATATTACCCTTATTACCCGTATTACCTCTATTACCCATATTACCTATATTACTCATATTACCTTTATTACCCATATTACCAGTATTACCCATATTACCTATATTACCTATATTACCCATATTACCTATATTACCTATATTACCCATATTACCTATATTACCTATATTACCCATATTACCTATATTACCCATATTACCAGTATTACCCATATTACCTATATTACCTATATGTGACCAGATTTTACAGAACCGAACCAAATCGCACATCAGGCAAAATCAAACTAACACCACCAGTGGATAGCTACACTATCGTACTACAAGTTTTGACCCTCAGCACTACTCAAACTACACGAGGCTGGTTTTAATAGACGTCTTCTCTTGGTGGTGTGGAGTGCCCAAATGGCAGTTTCAGGCCTTGTGAAGGACCTGGCTTGGCAAGAATCAGTGGTTTACTGGTGGACAGCCTTATAATGTTGGCCAGACGTGTTCTCTGTAGATTTTGCTACATATTAGACACTAAGGAGCCAGAACAGCCCTGTAATCTCGTGTCTGGACTCCAATCGTGGTCTGCCTCCATTTTGAGGCCTATCTTTTGCCCTCCCCGCCACCCCCCAGCCTCCACCCCTTTGTGAGCACTCGTGATACTACTTCGCTCGTCCAACTGCTCAGATTTTCTATCTTATTTGGCGGAAAACTGTACAAGCAGCTACAAGTACTGGAAGTGGCTTGAAAGGTAACAGATTGATGCATCTTTTGTGTAAATTTCATACGCGTGCTTGCTATCCTTGGAGAGTTATGCTGGCTTCAATTCTTTAAAACCGTTTATCTCGAAACTTCTAATGTGCGATTTGGATCGTTTTTCCAAAATCTAGTCACATATTATTATTATATAACACTCATCTAGCTGTAAAGGAGCGAAACACACAAAAACATACTTTGGAATCACTTCATGACCAGTGCCAGCCTCCACACACTGACCAGACTTCTTTCCACTGCTCCAGGATTTTTGGCAGGTCACGTGATCTCACGTGATACTCCAGAAATAATTTATATGTGACCAGATTTTACAGAACCGAACCAAATCGCACATCAGGCAAAATCAAACTAACACCACCAGTGGATAGCTACACTATCGTACTACAAGTTTTGACCCTCAGCACTACTCAAACTACACGAGGCTGGTTTTAATAGACGTCTTTTCTGGGTGGTGTGGAGTGCCCAAATGGCGGTTTCAGGCCTTGTGAAGGACCTGGCTTGGCAAAAATCAGTGGTTTACTGGTGGACAGCCTTATAATGTTGGCCAGACGTGTTCTCTGTAGATTTTGCTACATATTAGACACTAAGGAGCCAGCACAGCCCTGTAATCTCGTGTCTGGACTCCAATCGTGGTCTGCCTCCATTTTGAGACCTATCTTTTGCCCTCCCCGCCACCCCCCAGCCTCCACCCCTTTGTGAGCACTCGTTATACTACTTCGCTCGTCCAACTGCTCAGATTTTCTATCTTATTTGGCGGGAAACTGTACAAGCAGCTACAAGTACTGGAAGTGGCTTGAAAGGTAACAGATTGATGCATCTTTTGTGTAAATTTCATACGCGTGCTTGCTATCCTTGGAGAGTTATGCTGGCTTCAATTCTTTAAAACCGTTTATCTCGAAACTTCTAATGTGCGATTTGGATCGTTTTTCCAAAATCCAGTCACATATTACCCATATTACCTATATTACCCTTATTACCTATATTACCCGTATTACCTAAATTTCCCTTATTACCTAAATTACCCATATTACCTATATAACCCGTATTTAGGCATGAGGCTATTATGCTCCAAAAATTGAGCATTATGCTTTTGAGCAGTGCTAAAAAAATCACCTATTATGCTTTTGATAATTGCCCATTATTCCCAAAATTATGCCACCACAATTGGCTAATAATGCCAGTTTATTGCTGTATCAGACTATTTTCATTGATGTTTAAGCTTCAAATAGTCTTGAATTCTTTAGATAGTTGCTGAATTAGAGTATTTGACTTTAATATGACTGCTTTATTAGAGTAAATAATATTCAGTGACTGTTCTATTAGAGACTCTGACTGCTCTATTAGAGTATCTCGATCTTTTTTAACGGAATTGTGCATTCTGCAGATTTTCTTACTGTTAAAGCTTTATAATCACCTCAAAATGCTAGCATAATTCCTAATTTCCACACATACCTATTATGCCCGAAATTATGCTGGCATAATCGCCGCATCCCTACCCGTATTACCTAAATTACCTATATTACCCATATTACCTATATTACCCGTATTACCTATATTACCTATATTACCAGTATTACCTATATTACCTATATTACCCGTATTACCTATATTACCTATATTACCAGTATTACCTATATTACCTATATTACCCGTATTACCTAAATTACCTATATTACCCATATTACCTATATTACCCATATTACCTATATTACCTATATTACCAGTATTACCTATATTACCTATATTACCCGTATTACCTATATTACCCATATTACCTAAATTACCTATATTACCTGTATTACCCATATTACCCGTATTACCTATATTACCTATATTACCTATATTACCTATATTACCCGTATTACCTATATTACCCGTATTACCTAAATTACCTATATTACCTGTATTACCCATATTACCCGTATTACCTATATTACCCATAATACCTACATTACCCGTATTACCTATATTACCCGTATTACCCATATTACCCATATTACCATATTACCTATATTACCCATATTACCTATATTACCCGTATTACCTGTATTACCTATATTACCCGTATTACCTAAATCACCTATATTACCTGTATTACCCATATTACCCGTATTACCTATATTACCCATAATACCTACATTACCCGTATTACCTATATTACCCGTATTACCCATATTACCCATATTACCTATATTACCCGTATTACCTATATTACCTTTATTACCTTTATTACCCGTATATTACCCATATTACCAGTATTACTTATATTACCTGTATTACTTATATTACCTGTATTACCTGTATTGGTGATGCTATTTCTATGTTAGCTATATGGTGTAATTGCATGATGTAAAACCTTTGTCAATGTGTGCTATTTTACAAAAGTCACATCTCGGGAAGAAGCAATATCAAAATAATGGTGCAAAAATCAAACCCATACCCTTATACATTGTTCAGTTGTGCATAGCTATGGAATCAGTTAGTCAGTTAGTAGAAAATTCAGTTAAATAGAACATTTTTAAAACTCCATAGAAGCTTGTTGGAAGGGTTTTGGGCTTGGTTATTCTTAGCCAATACTGACAAACAGTTTTTCTTTTTTGGGGGGGGAGGAATCCGGATAACTAAGGAAATTTTTTGGGTGATTTTGAGGGACAAGTGAACCCAAACTCTATATGATTCCTACTGTATGCTAGAAGTTAGAGCTGTGTGACTTATTGTGGTTCATGACTTACGGTCCCTTACATGTACACTGACTAATACTACAATTTTTGTGGAGTACAAGTACAGATACTACATATGTCTATAATGGCCACAAAAAACTATAAAGCATAGGTAGTTGGGTGCAAGATAATTTAAATGGCTTCCAGTTGGAGTGATCACCTGTAAAGTCTTGCCAAGACTTTAAAGGTAGTCACCCCAACTGGAAGCCATTGAAATTCCATAAATACACATGCCCTTTAAAATGAACTTCCTCACAGACAGACCCTATGGGTTACACACCAAATTCAATTGCAATAAGGCATCCTCTACTGATGGCTACTAGTTTAGAGAAGTGGGATCTTTATTGCCGAGACACACCATGCATGGGTTAGATGTGCCTTTGAAATAACCACTGGGTGTTAATTGTGGTGCAGAAAGGACCTACATATCTGTAATCACATATCTGTACAATAGTATAAGATGCTAGCTAGTTCCTAGCAATAGCGAAGTCTAGATAACTTTCAACACAAAGTTATCAGCCTTTAAAATTTTTGTGGAATCGAAAAGTTGTGAAAACATTGGTTGCAAAGAATAAAACATCACCACAATCTTTAAAAAAAAACCATATAATTACATATACCACAGACATACGTGACCAAAAATCACAGTACAGGCATGGCCAGGAATCTATAATAAAATAAACTATGGTGTCATGCACACAAAAACAAATAAGAACAAGACAAATTGAATTTTAAAGTGTTCTAATCACATAGTGGTTTAATTTGCAATACATTAGCCCCAATAGTAAGAGTGCAATTAATTTCAAATCACACGGCCTTGTTTCTGTAATTGCACTGTAGAGTAGCTAATAAAATAGCAGAATAACAGAAGCCTTTTAAGTGCAACTAGAAAGTGATATAATGAATAGCCAATCAAATAAGCTGACAATAGAAGCCTTGTAAGAGCAGACAGTTTGAATAGCCAATCAGAATTTCTGAAATGTGAAGCCTTTTAAGTGCAACAACAAATGATGTGATACAAAGAAGGATGATGCAATCACCTGATAGAAGTTAATGGCCACATAGAACTGGATAGATGTGTACTAAAAACCTCGAAGGGTGGTCACTATGTGATTAGTAGGCAATCACATGCATTTTTGTGCAATTATTGAATAATTGTACTCGTAACAGCCAAAATTGCACACAAATGTGTGTGATTACCTATACAAATCAGCACAATCACATGCCCAAAAAATCGTTAATAGCAACTCTTGCTTTGTGAGCTGCATTGTCCAGTACAAATTGTGTCCTTGATTTTTCTTCCCTCACTGTCAGTTCCATCATCAACAAACTTCTCTACATTAAACCTGTGAGCCACTGGCAGCTTTTCTCTGCCAACACACCTCCTGTAACCTTCTGTAGCCTGATTCTTGCACACACATGCAGTGCGCACACACAAATACACACACAAATGCACACATAAAAATGATAAATTAAATTTACATACACCCTGTACAGTAGATAGCAAGAAGTAGCTTTCTGCATAGTCACAAAGTCTCCATAACAATGAAGTTCTTTAATTTTGGCTGGTAAGGAATTCCACAAATCTGTGCCTTTGTACTGAAACGTCTTTGCGTATAAGTTAAATGAAATCTGACCAGTCGGAAAAACATGGAGCAATCATCAAAATAAGTTATTTGGACATATGTTGCAGGTTATAGTGATGAAAACTTAGCAAAAAACTTCGTTTCCAACTGCCTTGTATTGTAAACTCTGGCTAAGCAGTACAATGGCAGGAGCTATTAGCATCATATTTATTTATATTTATTAAGGCTTTACAGCACAAGTGCTGAAGGTCTGTAAGACATTTGGTCCCACAGCCTGTTTAGAGTTGTTACATAAAGTGTTCGTGCATGGTAAATGTACTACCAATAAATAAACTAGCAACCAATAAAATTTAATAACCATATTGAGTAAAATTGTTCCTTGCACATAGTGCTTTGTGATAGCTAATATTAGCCTTGCTCTCTTGAATCAGATACAAACTGTTTAGGTGTGTTATAGCTGATTTGTGGTATGGGGCATATACAGAACAAAGGTGCCCATTTGTAATATGAAACAACTCCATCCACAGGCCTATAGCCCTCGGGTGTCGTGTTTATAAATCAGTTACAAACCTCATTGGTGTGTTACAACTACAACTTGTTGACTTTAAATTTGATTAGTTCAGAAGCCACCTAAAACCACCCTTCACTATTAAAAACTTATACAAAATTAATAATGAAACTTACATTAATGCTATACATGTATATTTATGTACAATATGTTTAGTAGGAAAACTACATTAGGCAATATTACAATACTAGTGTATGCATGTGTATATAATATAAATTACTACTGTAAGTTATGATGTGTTCATATGTATATACCACTCACTATTATATGATAATGTATGTGTACATGATTAGTCCTCAGTTTCATTCATCACTTCCATGAAGGATTCACGATAATGAAAGGCATCACCATCATCAGACTGTGGATTATCAGCTCTGTTTTGATCATAAAACAATTGTAACTGTTTGCATGCAAATAATTATACATGGCATTGATCATTTCACCAGTTATGATATTTTGAATTATTACTTATTTTAATACTTTCATGAAATATCAGATAACTTGCCCATAATTTTGAAAAGAATTAGCATTGATTTAGAATTTAAATACATTGCATTAGGAAATGGGAATCAAGAGAAATGGAAAGAAACAGAAAACTGTAATGTAAACTGAAATGAAAGAAAACAGTCGAAGTTCATGCATTCTAGAAGGAAAATCTCACATCATGGCCCCCCTCTTTAGTCTATGGTTAAACAAACTCCTAGCCCTAACCTGAGACTGGGCACAACTAGCCCTTGCTCTGCAGAGAACAAACTTGAAAAAAAGCATGTAGTGATTTGTAACAACAAACTTGGAGTTCCAAGGATGATTGCTTGATTTTGCTAAAGTCCCAAATCGATACGTAGTTTGGTTGTCGAATTAGTGGTGTCATGAAGCAGACAGACAGATAGACAGACAGCAGTAAGGGACAAATTAATTAAACTGTTATTTTTGACTCATTGCACTGTGAGTCTGTGCTGTGGAAAATAGTGGCTATAACAAGTTAAGCATTGACTTTGTATAACATTATGCAATCGCATAATAATACTAAACTTACATTTCACAAATAGTAGCATTCTTCCTCATATTGTCATCAACAGCAACACCATATTCCCTCATCGGTACCTCAACATTGTTATTGGTAGTACGAGGTGTTGGCTTGAAGCATTTAGTAAACTTTTTTATATTTTTTCTGTGAATTAACATCATCAATGCAGCAAAACTGACTAATGGAAGCAGAGCAGTAACTGGTAACAGTAAGCCCAAACCAGACCTATCAATAAGTGGGATCATTGCAATGAAAGTAATTGATAATAAAACCAATCCATCAAACAAGTTGAGTGTTTTATTTACATACGGTTTCATTACGAAATGTACTAAAGCAAACAGAGCACTTACAGCAAGCATTAAATACTGTGTTGTGTTGTTGTTAGAGAAATTGGAAATGAAGATCCCAATGATCACCAGTCGACATACCATATAATAAGCTGCAAAGTAACGACAGTTGTCTTTGTAACATCCTTGAAACTGATCCAACAATGGCTTTATTCTGATGAAGTTGATCTTGCGGTTAAGAAATGGCTCAAACAAAAGCAGAAGTGGAAGACCAATTGCAATTGATATTGTGCACAATATCGCCACAATAGCATATGGTAAATGGCGACCGTGAAAGTAGTCAATATCTGGTGACAAGTATGTTTTAACTTGAACTGTATTTCCAATTGTAAATTTCAATGGTCGCACTATTAGTAATGAGGTTGTTGCTACAGAGGAATAGGATAGCAGCAAAAGAAAACAGATAACATGGATAATTCCCCTACTCACTAGTGATGAAACCTTGTAAGATATCCTCGCTGATAAGCAGATCATTGCTAGAATGAATGTGACAGCTAGTGGATGGGCATAATGAATGAACTGCTGGTCAATTCCACTCATGTTTCGTATTAAACAAAACTGTCCCAGAAACTGAGGTGTGACTTTAGCAATGCTGGACATGATGCTAACAGTTGTAAATAATGCTGGGGTTGTTTCTAAACTTTGGTTGAGAATAATATCAACTATACTGCAGTAATATGTAATAGCATATAAATAACCAATTCCAATTCTATAGTACATCATAGCAAACACAGCAATAACCAGAGTTATCCAGTATATAACTGATAAAATGACCATAAGTAGTATTTGGCCAGTTGTACACTTGTCAATACTTACACATTCTATTGAATCAAATGAAAGAGTATAACCATCCTTACAACCACCACAAGCAGTACCAAATCGCTGTGAATTGCACTGATTTGCTCTGTCTGGTGAAAGTTCAAAAAATCCATTAGCTGTTTCACAACAAGAAAAATTGCAATAATTATTAGGACAAATCGTCACTGTAGCTTTATCATCAACTTTACCAAACCAGTAACCACTTTTGATAGATGATGTACTACCAGAACAAGACACAATATCACCATCACTGTAGCATACACATGTTTGTGTAGTATTATCGTAGTGGAAACCAGGGTGACATGGTGATAGTGCAATTATTAGCTCAATAAAGAACTCCCTTATGTCAGATGGACTGCCTTCATATGAAGTAATGATCATTGAATAATTAGTTGCATTTAAAATTCTTTTTCCTCCTACACTGACTCCTCCAAATACTTCACATGATATTAGCACATTGTTTGATCCGATGATATGATGATTTTGATCTTCACTGCTCAGTACAAATTGTGTTGGTCCAGCAGGTTGATTGTAATAATCCTTTACACAAGCATTGATTATGATTTCCTCACCAAGCATTATATTTTTTGTTAGATAAGTTTGACAATTTGTATAGTTATTATCAATGCAAGTAACTGCTGAGTCTTTAAATTCTAGTTTTGTAGGAGAAGTTTTAATCACCCCATTGAAATGATTGTATCTTTTGTTAATTAAGCTGTTGTTTAAACACATCTCATCACAAGATGTTGGAATTTCAACATAAACATCAGAACCTGTTAGGTCAGTGTTGTCATCAAACACAATGTCTGTACTGTTGAATATAATTTTGTTCTCAGCACTTTTTGTTAGGTCACAATATATGGCCCCACCACGGCGATTAGCATTGTTATGAAAAAATGTGATTTGAGAATTATTGCAAATATTTACAAAGAAGTGATCACTAAGATGTATGGCCCCACCACTTGCTCTTGCTGAATTGTTGAAAAACCATAATTGAGGTTGTTCTGCAAATGTTATAGAGGATTTCACTGCAGAAATAGTGCCACCATTTTCTGCTGTATTGCTAGTGAAATTTACTGAAATGTCTCCTTCAAAAGTTACACCAGACAGTAACACATATATAGCTCCTCCACCATTACTGGCATCATTATCATTAAATGTTACACTTGGGTTACCATCAAATGTGATAAGACAGGAAATCACACAGCATACAGCTCCTCCATCAACACCGGCTTCATTATTATTAAATGTTACACTTGAGTTATCATCAAATGTGATATGAGATGAAAACCAACAATATACAGCTCCTCCATTAACACTGGCAAAATTATTACTATATGTTACACTTGAGCTACCATCAAATGTGATATGAGATGAAGACTCACAACACACAGCTCCTCCTATTACACTGGCAAAATTATTACTATATGTTACACTTGAGTTACCATCAAATGTGATATTAGATGAAACATAGCAAAGTACAGCTCCTCCGAAATGATTGGCTTCATTATTATTAAATGTTACACTTGAGTTACCATCAAATGTGATATTAGATGAATCATAGCAAAATACAGCTCCTCCTGAATGATTGGCTTCATTATTATTAAATGTTGCACTTGAGTTACCATCAAATGTGATATAAGATGAAAACCTACAATATACAGCTCCTCCATATCTGGCTTCATTATTATTAAATGTTACACTTGAGTTACCATCAAATGTGATAGTAGATGAATCATAGCAAACTACAGCTCCTCCTGAATGATTGGCTTCATTATTATTAAATGTTGCACTTGAGTTACCATCAAATGTGATATAAGATGAAAACCTACAATATACAGCTCCTCCATATCTGGCTTCATTATTATTAAATGTTACACTTGAGTTACCATCAAATGTGATATGAGATGAACCTTGGCAATGTACAGCTCCTCCATAATCACTGGCATTGTTATTATTAAATGTTACACTTGAGTTACCATCAAATGTGATATTAGAATTATCACTGTATATGGCACCACCAAACCTTGCATGGTTGTCCTTAAATGTCACAATTGAGTTTTCCCCAAATGCTGATCTTGAATAATTAGCTCCACCATTATCTGTAACAAAGCTGCTAATAAAATTTACATCAAACGTATCATAGAATATGACACTGCATCTTTTGCTATAAATTCCTCCACCAGACTTTGCTGTATTAGCCTTAAACAACACACTACCTGAAATATGAAGATTAGTATGTGAAATGTAAATTGGTACTCCTATGTTGTTGACAAACACATTGTCTTGTAGATAAACATGACCAGTGATCCTGCTACCTGAACCATCAATGTAAACTACACTTTGTGTGGCTCTATTTAAAATGAAGTGGCTATTTTGGACCACCAACTTGTGTTGACCATGGTTATTAGTATTTGGTGAATAATGTACAGCAGCTCCATGTCCACTATATTCAATTTTGTGTGTAAAATTGCAATTGTTAATGTACACATTTCCAGACACTTGTGAAAGCAAAACACTTCTTCCTTTTGAGTTATGGAATGAGCATCTTTCAAATGAAACAATGGATGAGTTGTAGAATTCAACTCCTGGATAATCTTTAGAGCCACATCCTTCCCACTGGATACCTTCAATGGTTATATTCTTGCAGGAGATAAACATTACAGCACCAACACCATTACACTTTACAACAGGATTTCTGTGACCTATTATCATGATATTTTCAAGACCTTTTAATGTCACATAAGAGGACAACACAACATCTGTTTTAATGTTGACAATGGTGTTATTGGACATGTTGCTTAGAATGCCATCAATTGAATGAAATATGAAGTTTCCAGATATACAACAAGGTTTATCTTGACCTCTCTCATTTCCACCACCTGAGCCACTAGTAACAAAGTCATCACTTCTATTCTTTGAAGTATCAAATAGATCATCAGGCTTCGGGTTTGTAGCTCCTTCGGTTTTACTGAACAAACACACTAGCAGAACAGCAGCTATGATCATTTTTAAGAGTTCCATGTTTGTATCAACAGGTAACAAAAATACTAACTTTCCAGTTCAGTTGCTGATATTTATAGCTTCCTCAAGGAGGATATGATGTCACACTGATGATGTCATGATAAATGTACACATTCAGTCAATGATAGTTATAAACATGTTTGTGGAAAACATGAACTGTACATTACTACTTCAGGAACTAGACCTGCATAATACAGCTAATTTAGACCTATTCACCAATTTGATTATAACATTATATTGACATTTTCAATGAAATATTTTGCTGGTGAGAAGCCAATGTTGATTTAAAAATTTCAGAAGAAATAGTCTGGCTTTTTGAGTGAAGATCAAGTATAAAGCAGCTATATATTTAGGCACAATGCAGAGTCTATGGAAATTATAAACTCTCATTTCCTTAGTAGCGCCCTCGCTTTACTAGTGCCTGTGACTCTTCTACAGTTTTGGGTTGGGTTTATAAATTCCATAGACTCTACACTGTGCCTGTATAACTATATTATCATTCACTGACAGGAGACTACATCAACATGTACTATACAAAGTATAACAAGAGTAATGAGTTTACAATGTATTTATGTGATAGTATTATGGAGCACATGTGGATATAATTATTCTATGTCATTCAGTGGTGACTGATTTATTACCACATAAATGACATGTCAGTGGACTAAAAAATTCACAAGTGCTATCATCCATCAATATTGCAACATTTTATTGGTATAATAATTAAATTTATGGCCAATTTTTATGCCACTGTAGAATAGCTATATAGCTTGCAATTATTGCTGAAATACTGTAGAATAGTTCACTGTACCATGAAAATTACAGTGGAACCTCCCTTATCCAGACCTCCACACCTCCATTGTCCAGACAGCCCAAATTAGTTATGTGGCTTGAGTCCGCTTGACAGGCTTGTAGGTCATTGACCATATGTGACCCGGTCTGCGAAAAGGGCTCTTATAGCCTTTCCAATTATCCATGTTTGGCTAATCATAACTCCTAATCTACTAAAGCTATTTTAAAGCCCAGGGAGTGACCATGAATGCTTTATAGTGACTTTTCCTTTGCCCACTGAACTGCATAGCATTAACTGATACCATTTACGTTAATTACTATTACATAATAGCAAGGAATTATTAGTTACAGACATTTAGGAGACATGGACGGTAGTATGTACCAGACCGCCCAGATAAGAGAGGTTCCACTGTATTGGGGTAATCAATTGCAACACTATAGATAATAGATCACAATGAGTTGCAACATACACACATACCCCAGTAGTTAGTAAATAAATATCAGTATGATAATATTGAAGGCACTTGAATAATAAAATTATACCACTTAATATATACAGATGCAATGTTATACAGAGTTAATAAGAAAAATAAACAGGTGCACATGAAGCTTCCTGTGAGTCAGCCATGCAGCTTTAGTGTGTGGGATACTGCCTGGTAGCTAACATTCACCTCTTTATGTTTAGACTAGCCTTATAAAGTTAATGGTTCCAAGAAGGGAAAAGGTAAGTCCTTTATTGAAAGTACTTTTAACTTAATTATGATATCATAGGAAACCCAATACTGACAGGAAGGATAATAACTGTTACAGTAATAGTACAGATTGTCATTGACTTCAATGTCTGAGACGTCCTGTGTAACTCATTGCTCTACACAGACTTGGCGGCTTGAAATACTCAAATATCAGTAGAGAAGTTGTTTGTCCAGAAATATATCAAAATAGAGTCTATAGATATTGCACACTGACATAATACTGTAGTAGGCACAAATTGAACTGGGTCCTGTAAAACAGGTAAAAATTAAAAGTGGATTTTTCTCAAGAGAATTAACATTTCATTAACATTTCAGCCAACCAGATGATTAGTGGTGACAGTAAAAATGTCAACAGCAGACATGTGTGGTTTGGCTCCATTACAAGTTTGGGATAAACAAGCAGCACTCAAAAGATACAGATAAACATAAATATTCAGTCATGCAACAACCCCAGTTTTTGTAATGTAGTCATATTGATGCACCTCTACTTAATAAACAGGCCATAAATGTCTCTTATTCTGGGAAAATTTTACCCACATAGCTGCCTAAAATATCATTTATCTATGAATTCAAAAGAAGGATTTTCCAAAATCAGGTCACAAATGAAATCAATACAACCTCCAGCTTTCCTGTAATCACCCATATGACTTCTACCAATGCCTAGCAGCTTTAGGCCTTATGAAAGTAGCAGCAGCCTTCCTGGAATCCATGTGTACCTAGGAGATCATGTGATTTCATGTGAGACCCTTGGTGACATTTCACTGTGACTTGATCTTTTGGGCACATAAACAAGTTTTAAAATAATGCCATCACATGATAGCAACTCTATGGCTAACAATTTTCACACTAACTCTGTCTTAGTTTGCTTTCTCAAGGCCTATACACCACTGTAGAGGCCATGGGAGGATACTGGAGTGATTTCAGATGATGTTTTTGCCTGTAGCAGTAGGTAGGTACAGTACAGAACAATGGTCCATGATACAGGCAGGCTCTCATTTTTTCACACCAGCAGAGTCCAGATATGCCGTCATAGAACTAGAGCTGTTGGCTGTTGCATGGGCAGTCATGAAGTGTAACATGTTTCTACATGACCTACAGAATTTCCAAGTCTTCATAGATTATAGCCTATTGGTGCCCATTCTTAACAACCACCGGCTAGACGAAATTGATAAATAATCTCGGTCACAAATAATCTTGCATCTGAACACGTGCCCCAACAATCAATTACTTAAGTGCAGTGGCCATTATGCTTCGTCTTTAGCTATATTCTGCTGGTTACACAGCAATACAAATGAAGAACAGTATGAGAAGCGTCTCTGCAATCACTACAGAAAATAATTGTGAGCAATGAACTTAATATCTATCACCACAGCCACAGGGAAGCTGTATCTCACTACTGCAAAATGATACCTTGTGTTTATCTATTGATATTGGGCAGGCATCACTGCTGATGTTGCCCAGGAGACTAGCTATTCTCAGACAATTACAAAGAAAATAATCTAACTATAAATAATTATGTTGACAGCAAAAAGTCTGGGACACAAAGGAGAACAAATTAAGACTACGATGCATGCATTGTACATAATAATGGCACATCTTGAGATGAAGTGACATCAAACAGTGAAATATCAAACCCAGTAGCCTTACGCATTGTCTAGTTATCCTTGGCTGAAGGCATCAGTTAGTCAGTTAGTAGGAAATTTTGTTGAATATAAATTATGCTAGTACTGCATTTTTCTGGAGTACAAGTACAGATACTACATAAAGTCTATAATGAGTCTATTATGGAAACAAAACAAAGTATACGTATAGGAATGAAACTATAATTTTGTTAGCGATTTATCTTGTATGTTCACTTAGCTTCTATTAAAGTTTAAGGCCCTATGTTTCTGCATCTCAGACTTGAAAGGTGGCCACTCAAACTGGAACCATTAAATTCCATAAGTACCGACATAACTATACTCTTTAAAATCCACACAGACCATACAAATTACACACTAAATTGCAATTGAAGGAGTAAGATATTCTCTACTCATAGTTACAAGTTCAGAGAACTGGAATCTTTACTTGTCGAGTTGCACCACAGGTTATCAGGTTATCATCTCAGACATACACGTGCCGAACCTGGGGACACCATGCAAAACATTTGAAATACATAGGTGTATAACTGATGTATTATTATGATATACACCAAGGATACACATGTGTGGCACATCTGTTATACACCATGGTTGTACCTGTGTATAGATACCATTTACACTACTATGTATAATATATGAGTATAATTGACTTATACACTACTGGTTAACCACGTGTATAACCTCTGTTTACATAAGTATAATATGCACATATGTAAGAAATACATAATTATTTGATATACTCACCAATGTATAATTGTGGTGTAACTCAATGTAGTATATCTGATGTGAATATCTTTACTATTATAAGATTAGAGGTTTCATATTAAAAAATTTAAAATTGTACAACATTGAGTAAAACAACATGAAATGTGTCCAGTAGTGTTCACTTTGATAAAAGTAGCAGATACATCATTCTTCTTCTATATAGGTCTCATCATCAAACGACGTCTACAGACAAAATAAATCACTTAACAATGATTCAAATGCTCTTTTGTGGCCTTACCAATGAAACGAAGCTGATAAATTCACCAGATGTACATGTGTGGACATAATTCTTCTTCCTAGTTCACATCTCCTAAACTCCACACACTGTTCTACAATAGAAAAGGTGTATTCTCCAATAGACAACTATGAAAAGCTATTATACCTGTTCACTGTGTAAACACAGTTAACTCAATCATGATCATGTGCCTGGCATCTACACAACGAAGTATCAGTAGCATGTGATTCTACAATTCAGCCCTACAAAATGAATACTTTAAAATAGTTAGTCAGTAATACGACAACAGACATACCTGTAACTATTGAAATGCTGTGCAATCATAATAAGCAGCAGCAGTTCCATTGCCACTATCATTGAAAAAAAAAATAAAGCTGGCAAGAAAGAAGCACTACTGCTTACCAAGCTATTATTATGTCAGTGCATGATGCAGCAAACTATGCCGCCAAAGCAACTTCCATACAGTACCTGCATTGAATCATCAGCCCGTAAAACAGTATAGACAACAAGTAAACTAACAAACCTTTTAAATGTGTTGTATTTGCTTTTGTACCTAAAGACAAAACTACACTGATAGACAGAAACTTTAATGAACCACACGCACAATTCATGTACGCTTACCGTGATACTAGTGGCGCACGACGCCTTGACCTAGTCTTGAGAGCGATACAACTACGCGCATCTAGCTAACACCTAAAAGATTAATATTTAGTACACCACGGCAATAAGAAGTGAACATTAATAGCTACACTGACTCACCTCTGGAGGCGGTGCTCGCATAAAAGTGCCTCCGACCCGATAGAACAGAGCGCAATGAAACAAAGTATCATCGATAAAAACTCGGATGAAAAGAACTGCGCTAGACTTCACACACTGCTAGTCTGAGCTCTCGGCAAAAGAGGTCTAACCGCATCCGGTTGTAAAACTAGTGTTGCTTATAAATTCGAACACTTACGAATCACGTGATTTGATACTCTGGAAGAGCTCATCGTCCTAGACCACCGCGCAAATTCCTACAGTTATGTGGCAAACTGGACAGACAGTAACTAGTTAGTTATTAGTGTTGATTCCGCTGTGAATACTACTACATTCATCTTGGTGAGTGGATATGTTCATAGATCCTTAGAGTGAAAAGGATCTATGATATGTTTGTATTGTCCTTTACAGATTACTTAAGCATGTTATACTTTATGTACTAGTCTCACCTGGCTAGACCACTTTATCTTTGTAGGGAGAAAAATGGGTGTGGTCCAGTTTGAATAGTCGCACTCATTCTGGACACACCTCTAAGCATGACATCACTGCTTTTGCACGTGTTAGTCCATATTATGTGTCTCACTGTGTCATATTGTATGTCTCGCTGTGTCATTTTGTATGTCCCACTGTGTCATATTGTATAGCCAGTCACCATCATTGGTATGATGCTTTGATAGACCACCACCATCCGAAGTGTAGGTTAAGAGTGATGCATCAAGTATTATGTACAGATGATTTAGTTTGTATGTATGTTCAGGAGTCCAACAAATCTCGCATAGCCAGACTGACTAAGCCTTTCGCTATTGAGCAACATGCTTGTTTTGTATCCTGTTGTGTTCAAGCAAACACTGTGCCACATTTTAAAGTATAATAGTCTCAGAACCTAAACAGTAAGAAGAGAATGGCTTTGCCAATTTGCACCAAGCAGTGGAACTTCCCCCGAAAAAGTTGGTCTAGCTATGTGAGATAGGAGGGTGTCCTGATATTCAAAATGAAATATAAATTCATTACAGTGGAACCTGTGTATTAAAGACACCTTGGGATCAACCAAAAATGTCCTGATTATTAAGATGTCCTGATTTTCCAGGTCAGTTTACATGTAAAAGCTGGTACTTTGGGGCCTCAACTAAGTGTCCAGGTTATGCAGGTGTCCTCTGTAAAACAGTAATTGTATATTCAGTCGAACCTCTCTAATCCAACACCTGCATAATCCAGAATCCTCTCTAATCCGACCGAAATGTCATTTACCAACATTTTCGTATAGAAAACAACCTCTGTAATCTGACAACTCTGTACCCCGTAATCCGACACAAACTTTGATTCTCTAGACTTGGAAATGCAATGTTTTTGACCTTTGTAATCTGACAGAGAACAGTGGCGTAGCTACCATTGAGGCAACCGAGGCAGCTGCCTCGGTAAAAAAAATGCTCAACAATTCAGGCTGAGCAGCCCGAGTTTTCAGTGGCACCCCTAATTTTCTACTCAAACATTTACTACTAAGACAGCATTACTGTACCACACATATAATAGAATCTATATGGCTGTAGTACTAAGCAGGGCTGGAGCCCATGGTCAAAGTCCGGCATTGGCTGGATCACTTTTCAGCTTGTATCAAAAAGATCGAGATACTCTAATAGAGCAGTCATTGTAATGTACTCTAATAGAGCATTTAGTACTGATTATATCCACTGTTCTCATTACACTGCTTTGTCTAAATCATTTACATTTATGTTAATTGTCTTTAAATTACTTTTAAAGAGTCAACTGCATGGCATTGCATTGAGCTACTGAATTGATCACATCATTCATTATCAGTTACAGTAAAAAAAATAGCTTCCACATGCCATTTCAAAGTATATATTTTCAAATTTTTCCTTGAGGAAGCATGCCCTCATACTCCTAGCTTGACATGCAGCTGAATATCAGATAATCCCCAGCTTAAATATCACATCAGATCAATAAAAAATTTAGTGTGCATGACTATGACCTCTGTTGCAGTCCATGGATGGCCTGATCTTTAAATATCTCCGGAATAAGTCAGCTTTTTTGTGCTGAGTGAAATTAAATTAGTCTAATAATTGAAGCATGGTATACTGTAGCATTAACTAAGCTGGAGCATTACTTATGACATGTAGAAAACGCTCAGAGTCTTCTGAAAAAGTTTCTTCCATCCAACCAGTCAACCTGCAAATGCCAAACTTGAAAGTATTTGTGAATCAGTTGAGATAGACCCTCTTAATTAGGTCAATGTATAAACTTTACCTTGGTAAAAAATTTTTCCTGGCTACGCCACTGGAGAATAATAGCAGCATTAGAATAATCACAGAAAATAATTTTTAAGCAATCAAAGTATTTAATTGGTTGACAGTAATAGAAAAAAAGCTGTAATACTTACAAATTCTAAAATTAATTCATGTTAAAAACATTGTGTGATCTGTTTTACCTGTTATTTACTGCATAATCTGACATATTGTATACTGTCGGATTACAGAGGTGACTTGATAATCCAACAACCTCCTTGATTCAGCAAAATCTATGGCTCCCATTGAGCATCGCATTAGAGAGGTTTGACTGTATACTGTAAAACAATCATTGTACAAACTGTTTGCTCATGGCTAAAATGACAGCTAACAGGTATGTGCAATATGTTTTTGTAAAATTAATTATTGTGTACAGCCTACTTTGTGTCTGGTAACTTTTCAGGTATGATAGGTGTAGAGCAACCCTCTATGAGCACAATGATCTAATTCATGGAAATTTTGGCACCACAATGACCCAACCAACCTGGTGTAACAAATTTTGTATTGCGAAATGCAATAAAAGACATATCTCATGACACATGATAGATACCTCAGATTTTGTTGGAAAGAGTAGTGCATGGCAATTTAAATGAGCTATAGAAGAAGGAAATTGGAGAAAATTTTAGTGCATCGATTTTTTAAATTCCACGTAGGGCTACTACAGTAACTGAGTGTCATATGTTTGTACGGATATGTGTAAAGGTCATCCTAGTTGATTACAGTGTTTATAGGGATTAATGTGCTGCAAGGATTCCATGTATATATGTATTCCTATTTATAGTGTGGGTAGCTACTGAAAGTTTTATGGTGTGTACTCCTGTTTCTACAGTACCTACACGATGTGATGGAGAAGGCTACACTGCAGGAGAAAACTGTGGTCTCCCTTGAAACTTACATCAGTGATCAAGCTTATCCTTTTTATGAACGAGATAAGTGAGCCTACATGTGTGTATAGGTAGGCTACAGTACATTACACATGCACACACACATATGCATAATAAATATTTATGCTACACAGTACACACATGCAAATGCACACACACATATGCATAATAAATATTTATGCTACACAGTACACACATGCAAATGCACACACACACAAACACACACACACACACACACACACGCACACACACACACACACACACACACACACACTGTTTTTACACTATGATGACTAAAATACTTGAATTGGCATTTTCTGGTTATACCCTGGTGGCTAAATGAAACCAGACCAGTGAGTGATATGAGATCAGCCATAATTTGAGACAATTATGATAAATTACTGAAATTTCTCTATAATTCATCCTCAGAGGATCTACGAAAGTTTCTTGGAGGAGGCAACAGCAGCCTGTATGTACCTCATAGATTGTCAAGTTTCACTTTGTCATGCTTCACGTTCCAGTGATGGTCTGGTAAAATGGCAATCATTGCTGTAAACTGGCATTACAATGGATGTTCATGACTGTACACAAACAAAGAATGTTGGGTGTAATCACATACATATAGTTAAAGAATCTGTGAATAATTCTACACTGTGCGTAGTAAGTGACCAATCTACAATGAATCATTTTTATTATAGACTAAAGTCTCCATCACACTATACGAAAGTATGCAGCTTACTTTTTGGTCTCTTGTATGACTTAACTGAAATCATACCCATAGTGCTAAACATTATAGAGTTATGAAGGTGTCAGCAGAAAATTGGCTAAATAGAAAATTCCATAGAAACGAGTTTGGTCTGGGATGTGCAGACATGTGGTCGCGCCTACCCAGTGAATCAGTGTTTGAGACAATTATGATAAATTACTGAAATTTCTCTATAATTCATCCTCACAGGATCTACGAAATTTTCTTGGAGGAAGCAACAGCAGCCTGTATATGTACCTCATAGATTGTCAAGTTTCACTTTGTCATGCTTCACGTTCTAGTGGTTGTCTGGTAAAATGGCAATCATTGCTGTAAAATGGCATTACAATGGATGTTCATGACTGTACACAAACAAAGAATGTTGGGTGTAATCACATACATATAGTTAAAGAATCTGTGAATAATTCTACACTGTGCGTAGTAAGTGACCAATCTACAATGAATCATTTTTATTATAGACTAAAGTCTCCATCACACTATACGAAAGTATGCAGCTTACTTTTTGGTCTCTTGTATGACTTAACTGAAATCATACCCATAGTGCTAAACATTATAGAGTTATGAAGGTGTCAGTAGAAAATTTGGCTAAATAGAAAATTCCATAGAAACGAGTTTGGTCTGGGATGTGCAGACATGTGGTCGTGCCTACCCAGTGAATCAGTATTTGAGACAATTATGATAAATTACTGAAATTTCTCTATAATTCATCCTCACAGGATCTACGAAATTTTCTTGGAGGAAGCAACAGCAGCCTGTATGTACCTCATAGATTGTCAAGTTTCACTTTGTCATGCTTCACGTTACAGTGGTGGTCTGGTAAAATGGCAATCATTGCTGTAAACTGGCATTACAATGGATGTTCATGACTGTACACAAACAAAGAATGTTGGGTGTAATCACATACATATAGTTAAAGAATCTGTGAATAATTCTACACTGTGCGTAGTAAGTGACCAATCTACAATGAATCATTTTTATTATAGACTAAAGTCTCCATCACACTATACGAAAGTATGCAGCTTACTTTTTGGTCTCTTGTATGACTTAACTGAAATCATACCCATAGTGTTAAACATTATAGAGTTATGAAGGTGTCAGCAGAAAATTTGGCTAAATAGAAAATTCCATAGAAATGAGTTTGGTCTGGGATGTGCAGACATGTGGTCGTGCCTATCCAGTGAATCAGCACTGCGGTGCACCATTACTCATGGAAAACAGCAGCACTTGCATGTGTCCAGCTCATTAAAATTTTCATTAGAGATAGGTACTATAACCAATCATATCAAAGAGGTGAGCATGTGTTCGCTTCCAGTGGTTTTACATGTTTCTCTATGCCTGAATAGTCCATACTAAATGTATATTATGTAAGGCCTACTTGTTCTTTCAATGTGTGCTATCAAACGTTTGGGTAGCTGGCCTTTGTAACAAAATTTATTAAGGAAGAACAAGTAGCCAGGTGACTAGTGTTACTACGGGTGACTATATTAATATCACAGTCTTGGGCAAATGTATGTATGCATGTTGCTAGCTACCACTGTGGCTTACATACTGTTCCTAAAAGTTAAATTGACTACCTACCTTATATAGGACTTAATAATAATTTTCAAGTACAGATCCTGCTAATACTTTGTGTATGATATGACGATCAAGCCAATGTTCCCGGTAGTGCAGCGGTATAAATGTGATGTACGACATTACCCAAAAGCATAGATGTTATGTACGCCAACAGTTATGTTCCACCAACAACTGCTAAGTATGCCTAAATACTGTACAATTAAAAAAGCATCGATGAAATGACAACAAATGCTAGAAATTTTTGAGGGATGAAATTCTTGCAAATTTGTGAATATTGACAGTTTTCTATATAATGTTATATTGATGAAATCATTGAGGTTATTATAGTGATTACCTTAGTGAAGTAATGTATTCTCGAATGATGCTCTCTAGATTTTTGTGAATTTAAAGTCATGTTTTACACAGTTTTGCAAAGTTTTGTCCCTCATAACTTATAGCCTGTGTGCACTTACTACTGATATTCTTGGTATGGTAGATTCAACCAGTAAAGTGTGCCAGATTCACTCAGTAGGGAGTACTCAAGTTGTATGATGACCTTTGTGCACTAACAACTGATATCCTTGGCAGATTCGGTCAGCAAAGAATACTGAAGTTATATTGACAGACAATCGGTAAGTATGATCATGGCCTTTGCATACTAATAACAGCTTATATTCTTGACAGATTCAGTCAGCAAAGTATACTCAAGTTGTTCAATGGACAATAATGACCATGGTCTTTGTATGATGGACAACTTGCAATAGCCTTTTGTGCACTAACAACCAATATTATTCGGCCATCAAGGAGTACCCAAGTTTACGGCAGGCAACTGCTAAGTATGACCACGGCCTTTGTATAATAATGACCGATATGCTTGGCAGATTTACTCAACAGAGAGTACCCATGTTGTACGATGGACAGCTGGTAAGTTTTCACTAGCATTTGTTCACTAACAACTGATATCCTTTGCAGATTCAGTCAGCGAAGAGAACTGAAGCTGTATGACATACAACTGGTAAGTACTGTATGTCTGAGCATTTACAACTTTACAACTGTTCTGAGCATTTACAACTTTACAACTGTTCTTTTGCAGTTTCTTTCAGTCTGTTATAAAGTTGTACCATAAATTTTATACTGGTAATTGTAGCCTATGTGCTATTTAAACTAACTATGTCTTGGCAGATGCAGCCTGGTGAAAATAGTACTACATGTATGGCTTGAATTGATGTACAGCAACCACCAACTGGGTCAGGCCTGGTGTAGATGAAACAAAGCCACTGTGACAGGGAACATCTTAATGTTTTTTTTATATACAAATGTAATTCTACATAAAGGCAAGCTTAAATTAATGCCACTTGGGATGACAATGGAGCTGTTGTTGTGTGTGTTACAGTTTATTGAATTTAATTTTTATACATAAATTCTTTAAAAATAGCACAGAATACATAAGAATTTAATAATAAGTTAGCTGTATGTACTGTGCCCACGTAACCATGCCAACAAGCTGTGGTAAGTTATACTACATTGTGTATATCTATTACATTGTGTATATCTATTACATATGTACACATGATGTATACACACCAGTGTATAGCAGTCAATTTGTAATACAAAAGATATACAATTATAGTATATCATATTCATACATACCTGTGTAAACTGAATGTATAATTGAGTTATGCCTACTAGTGTGCACCTGAGTATATCAAACTTTTTGCACAGTGGGATGATGGCAGCGTTACACCAAAGTAGCCAACAACCAACACAGATGTGCTCAGGATGTGGATCTAATATGCACAAAGGTGGACGCCGACAGTGCCCTGCCTACAAACAAGTGTGCATGTCCTGCCGTAAGGTTGGCCACTTCGCCAAAGTGTGTCGGAGCAGGGACTTTCGACAGCACCCTGGAAACACTTTACAGCCGCCACAACCACAGGCATTACCATCTAACCAGTACCGTGGCACCACACGGGAGCTGGCTGTTCATCAACTCAAACTGGGTTGTAAACGCCATCCGAGTGCAGTCTCAGCATCACAGCCAGGCTAAACACTTGCAGCTTTACAAAGTGGATGACACTGCCACAGAGCCAGCACCAACCATTACTGTCCGTGTTTCATCACCTGCTGGTTCCCACTACATTGACGTACTCCCAGATTCAGGAGCAGACATTTCAGCTGCAGGGCAGGAGATGCTTCAAACACTATAGGCCATCACATTGACAACATACTTCCATCAAATATCAGTCCAAGAATGGTGAACGGTTCCAGCATGGTACCACTGGGTAAGATACCAATTACTATCCAGCTGAGTGCAGGGCCGCCCAGAGAAATTAAGGGGCCCAGGGCAAAGAGTTAAAGTGGGGCCCTTGACCCAAGTTGTTAGGTGAAGACCAAAAAAAAAAAAAAAAAGGCAACAACCTGCTGGCAATGACAATAACTACCCATCACCAACCATATCTCCTTATCTATAAGCTTGCTATACTGCTCCTCTGAAGAATACTGTGACTGCTCTATTAGAGTATTTAGATCTGACTGCTCTATTAGAGTATATCGATCTTTTAAACAGGTATTCAGGGGGCACTTTCAGGCTGGGGCCCGGGGCAAAATGCCCCAGTTGCCCCCCCCCCCCCCCCCCCCTGTGGGCGGCCCTGGCTGGGTGCATTGAAGTACAAAGATGAATTTCACGTATATCCTGGAGTAACAGGTGCACTGATTTTATGGAAAGCTGCCAAAGACTTAGGAATACTTCCGCCATACTACCCGCAACCAGCAGTCCAGCTACTGCAAGGAGATCCTGAGAAAGTGACACCTGCATGTACGCTGATCCAGCAAACTGAGAACCAGTCAGTGGCCCAAACCCTAGTGGCTCAATACCCAGCAGTGTTCGATGGCCAAATCCGTGTGATGGAGGGAGAGAAGTTCCATATTACCCTGATGGAAGATGCTGTGCCATTTTGCGTAAAGACGCCAAGGTCAATCCCATTTGCCTACAGGGACAAGTTACAAGCAGAGCTTGATTCATTGCAAGAACAGAGCATCATTGCCCCAGTAACTGAAGTGACAAAGTGGTGTTCCCCTATAGTAATAACCCCTAAGAAAGGGTCGGATAGGATCCGCATGTGCGTTAACCTTTCCCGTCTTAACCGATATGTCAAACGAGAGCGATACCAGTATCCAACTCCTGCAGAGGCGGTAGCAGACATCTCTGCCAGTGAAGCGAAGTACTTCACGGTGATTTATGCAGCTAAGGGGTACCACCAATGTCCACATGATGAGGAGAGCCAGTTGTACACCACCTTCATTACTCCATTTGGGAGGTTTAAGTACTTACGAGCGCCGTATATGTGGCTATCATCCATAGCAGAACATTACAACCGTCGCATGGCAGAGGCGTTAAGGCCCATCAACATTTCGCAGAGTGGTGGATGATGTGGTAATATTTGATAAGGACAAGGACAGTCATATCACACATGTCAAACAGTTTCTGCAACGTTGCCAAGACCGCCAAATATCGCTCAACCGCACGTTCTGCCAGACAACAATCACTTTGGTAGGCTTCTTGTCCACCGAGGGTTACTGCATTGACTCATCGATCACTGGTGCCATAACTTCCTTTCCTGTTCCCTCAGTCCAGCAGCTCTGACCTTCGCTCTTTCTTTGGCCTTGTTAACCAGCTTTCATCTAGTACAGACACAATTGCTAAACTGCTAGTACCATTGCGCCCTCTATTAAGCACAAAAAAATGACTTTATGGTCTGCTGAACATGAGCAAGCGTTTACTAAGGCGAAAGAGCACCTTATAGAAGTCCCCACATTAGCATACTTCAGTCTAGACAAACCAACAAGACTGTGCACAGATGCTAGTAGACATGGGGTAGGCTTCATGTTACAACAGCAGCAGGTAGGTTCAGAACAATGGTCCATGATACAGGCAGGCTCTCGTTTTATCACACCAGCAGAGTCCAGATATGCCGTCATAGAACTAGAGCTGTTGGCTGTTGCATGGGCAGTCATGAAGAGTAACATGTTTCTATGTGGCCTGAAGAATTTCCAAGTCTTATTATTATTATTTAATGTTTTACAGCACATAGGTACTGAAAGCCAATGGCAAGTACCGTGTGTCTTGATGACAATAAAACAAAAGTATACATATAGGAATAAAAATATAAGTTTGTTAGTGATTTATCTTGTATGTTCACTTACAGTAGCTGCTATTAAAGTTTGAGGCCCTATGTTTCTGCATGCATCTCAGACTCGAAAGGTGGCCACTCAAACTGGAACCATTAAATTCCGTAAATACCTAATTATACCCTTTAAAATCCACACAGACCATACAAATTACACACTAAATTATCCTCTACTCATGGTTACAAGTTCAGAGAACTGGAATCTTTGCTTGTCAAGTTGCACCATGGGTTAGGTGTGCTTTCAGAATAACCAGTTGGCATCAAATTGTGGTGCAGAAAGCACTACAGATCTGTAATAACAGATCTGTACAATAGTATCTAGTTCCCAGTAACAGAGATCTGCAGTTGGTAGCTTTTAACACACCATTACAATTTTTGTGGCATCACAAAGTTGTGAAAACATGGTATAGCAAACAATAAAAAACATCATTAATATCTTCATAAACACATAATTACATATACCTCAGACACTTACACATGCAACCAATCATGGCAAGGAAGCTATAAAAATAAAATATAAGAACTAAACAAAAATTAAATTCTTAACATGCAACCTAGTATTATCACCAACCACCCCATTGCAGGAGTGTTGGGTTTCCATTCTCCACATAGCTAGAGCAATACAAAGCCAATCTCACACCTACTGCCCCCATCATTGATTACAAAACTGATTATTTTCTGAGCAGCATTATTCAGCATGGAATCGGTACTATATTCTTTACACCACTGATCACTACACCTATATATATTACACAAGCCAGCACAAATACAGAGGCCATACTCACTAGTATACTAGAGTCTAGAGAAAACTAAAATGCAGAAAAGCTGCCTTCACCATTTAGGATACTATACTATAACACTAAGACCACAAATTTGTGAAATTACTCATGCCACCAAAATGTTGCACAAAGCACATAAATCCCCTTAAACCACATTCCTATACTACTCTACTCAATTTAATTTGTAAATATATATCTAATTACAATAACAGATTTCTTCTCACAACAAAGCCAAGAGCTTTACAGTAAGTATACCATGTAGTGTGGCTACACAATTATAATAGTGTGATCTATAACAAAAAAAAAAGTTTTAAGTTACATAGTTTATATTAAAATTGCCAAATTTGAAGGAAAATTAAACTAAGAAATTCTTGTGGTGAAATTATAGCTTCTTTTATATGGCTTCTTATTAGAAGGGTTTCCTGTATACAGCACCTTAATGACAAATGCAATTCAACCCTTCACATTGTGAATTTCTACATAATATCCATTAATAAAACTTTGCATGGGCGAGATACTATAAATTTGATAAAGTACACTCTAAGGGGCACGCTACTAATTCCTATGGCTTCACATGGAAAATCTTGGTTTTCATTGATCTGTGCTTGCTTTCCATCCCCTTTTGTATCAGAGTGTTTGTGGTAATTAAAATTCACCATCTCCAGTTAGAAGTACTGACTAAGACTCAGTTTAGTATTTTAGACCTAAAGAATGACAATTCTACAAAGATTGGATCTAGTCTCACGGTTTTAATTCTACACTTCTTAAACTTTGTCATCTACTACCTAAGTATGTTTGTATGGAAATAATTGTTTGAAGTATTTATCAATTGAGCTATTGAACTCTCTAAATTTTCTATGAAAAACAGTAATCTCCTCTTTTGAAGCCATAGTAGTCATTCCTAAAACTGTTTCCATACTTTTAAAGATAATGCTATTGCAAGCCACTGCAAGAATTTTTGGGGAGTTTTACAATTAGCTGTAGGAGGAGGAGAATTGAATTTTAGCCCTAAAATTACAGTGTTTTGTAACCACACCATAATTTGTACATACTTCAGAGAATTTCACTCAGATTTGCACTAAACAGAAATTCAATATCTCAAATACAACATGTGTTATTCATCAGGTGGAGAACAGTATTTGTGTTGGATTTACAGCTTCATATATATAAAACACATAATTTTATTCACAGAAGCCATAGGACATAGTTGCTTGCCCCCTTAAGGCAAACTGTGCTTTATTGCCCACAAAGTGTGCTTTATTGTACCGCAGAGAGTGCTTTATTGAAATAAACCACTCTTTGTGGGCAATAAAGCACAGTTACTCACGTGCTCTAGTGCAGGCTAATAGCCTGTGGCGCTCACATCAGTATGATTAATCACCCAAGCCAGTGAAGGCTGATATCCCTCACCATGCTTAGTGGTCAATCACCTCAGCCAATACAACTTCTACCACTGGATTGCTTTTATAGACATACCTAAATGCTTCGATGATGGATGGGAGAAGGTAACGTTGCTGTTATGTTTGTTAATGTAAACAGACAAGTCCTGAAGATATCATGGAAATACTTCACCATGTGTCACAATAAAATTGTTTACCGTCAATAACACCTTCACCTCCTAAACCTCGTTCACCAAGAGCCTATCACCAGCACCAGTCCAATTAACTAGCTCAATGGAGACCACGTCCTGACTCTTCTCCATCTATTTCTTCCATTTTTCAGCCATTTCCTGCCCAACACTGCTATCTTCCTAACTACCTGGCCACATGACCAAAAATACTATAATAGTTACATTGGACAGTTTATTTGAAAATCTTTGCACTTTGATCTAAGTCACAATCAGTACCTTATAATGAAGCCTTTTACATTTTGTAGTGCTATAGCATATCCTGTATAGCCTTAATGGGATTGTTGGCGACGTGACCACTTTTTAGGTATTTACAGTTAAAACTGCACTGATTTTGAATTCAACACAGTTCAATAGCTATATGTGACCGAATTTTGGAAAATCACCCTTATGGGCGCATTTGACACATTAAATATTTAGTTCTGAAACACAGCATTATAAGTTAAATTCCTACCCGATTAAGGATAGAATAAACCATAGATACCCTGAATTACACGAAAATTTTTAGAAATCTTTGAAAAGTGCTTTCTGCTTTAACAGCACCATGCTAGTTCCAAAAATTCTAATTGTTTCAGGCACGACCATAAGGGTGATTTTCCAAAATTCGGCCACATATTAGCACTTGTTCATTTTATCTTAAGGTCAGTCTGTGTCAAAATCATCAGAAACAATGAAAAGACCTGAGGTATCATCCTATTTTCAGTAGAAATCCTATATGAAGGGATTTTTTGTTACGTGACCATAACCTTTTGGACATTTACATTATTGTAAAAATTAATTATGCTGGTACCCAATAATGCAAACAATCTAATAATAAATTAACACTTTTTTGTGTCAAAGGTAAATCTGTGTGAAAAACTCCAGAAACAACAAAATGAAACACCTTCCTATTTTGAGTGGAAACCCTACCCGCAATCATAGAATCGATTGTGGGTTACGACCCAAACCTGCCAAAATACACAATAAACTCTGATGAGCATCTGTCATGCCAAACTATGCATATGATAGCTAAACTACGTGTGAGTTACTTTGTTGAAGTAGTTTGTGTGCATCCAGGCTGCTAATAGTTTGTGCAATGCGTGTTAATTACGAGTCCTAGTGTATGGTGAAACTACACGACTACAAAGTTCAATGAATCATTTAAAGCATTGCCTTGCTCGTGTTATTTGAAAAATAAAGCACTTAGCGCTTGGCCTCGATGTTAAAGCACTCGCAGAGCTCTCAACTCTCACAGTCACGCAGTGAAGCAAAATCTCACAGCTCTCTCACTCACAACATCTCTAAACTCACGCATTAATCTCTCTGGCTCACAGCATGAATCTCAAACCAAAGCAACCGTTTCTTAGCATCAGGTGATCTCTCATAAGGGTCGATTAATTGTATTCACATATGTTAGGGTTGTTAGGTTTGTACAGAAGCCATGTAAACAGAAAGTCTCCTCATTGCACACACCTTATAGCTAGCTAATTAACTGACTTCACATTATATTTTTAACATGCAATTATTAGCTATATATGTACTAAGTCATTTCCATGCTGTATAGTTACTGTATGTATTCAGGTCAATATATAATCAAAATAGAGCATTGTCATAAATACATGCACAGTCCTGCAGATGCGTTGCTTAGATCTGCAAAGAAAGCAACATCAGAATATAACAGGCACACAGCAGCAAACAATGAATTATATAATAGCTACATATACACTATACAATATAATCTCTTTCTGTATGTGATTAAAATCTGTATGATTTTTGTCCAAAATTCATGAATTTTTGATCAAAATTGCATCTGACAATGTCTTGAATTGCAAAATTTTCTCATACCCCAGACTCTCTATTGGTGAAATCCTTTGCATTTAGGAGTGTGATAACACACTGCAGGTGAGTCTCCTGCCCTCTACATAATCTCACTCATTTTCATACCAATCTCACTCATTATCACTTATGTTCTCACTCAAACTGATTTCAACCAGTTGAGA
Organism: Dysidea avara; assembly: GCF_963678975.1. NCBI lineage: Eukaryota > Metazoa > Porifera > Demospongiae > Dictyoceratida > Dysideidae > Dysidea > Dysidea avara. The sequence goes on along the minus strand of NC_089273.1, from coordinate 7,476,536 downwards.
GCTCTGCACTTGGTTTCGCCTCTTGCATTATTATCATTTCGGTCGCGCGCCCCGTGTTTTATTTGTCATTGTAGCACTCGCAACAATACTTTAACATATACAAAAAGGCAGTGGTTACTGAACCTAAAGTCGGTTCAATAAGCCGGACTCGCTATTGAACCAACAGTAAAACTTAGACAAAAAGGATCACTAAATGAAAAAACCCATAAAACTCAACCTGGGATCGAACACTGGACTACTGGAATTGTAGGCAGTGAGTTAACTACCGCTGTGCTACCGCTGCTAGCTACCCACTACCCCTACTTTTCTACTTTACAAATGCTACACATGAAGTAGTCTCACTATATACAATATAATACAGTAAGAAGAACGTACCTAAAGGTGAAGAAGTAACCAAAGCTGAACCCGAGCCTAACCGTAACGCTCTAATGCTACTTTTCATGTCCCCTAAAGTTGAATGCTCGGGAAAACTACTAGATGCAAAAATAAAAACCTTTCGGTTCAGTAACCACTTCCATACAAAAAGGCCCTACTGTACCGTATATATTTACTATCTCCTATCAAGAAGATCGCAAGCAGTCAATCACCAATTATATTGTAGTATTAACTGACAGTAAGTTTTCATAGTACAGTCCATTGCCAAAAAACTACTCAAGTACTGTAAATGGTTTCTTATAATTAATGAGAATGCCTTTAAGTGTTGAAGAGGTATTTTACAAGTAAATGGTTTGCTCAATCCGTAATACCCTTTCTCTGTTTGGGACCCCGCCACACTTATGTAAACATATAAAGACTAAATCTGTTAATAGATGTGCTGTCATCTTTTTGCTTGAATAATTTTCCCATAGTATATGGGAATATGTTTGGGTATTGTCAGTATGTCATCAGTAGTAACAGCTGGAGTTGTGTTGGTATTACATAATATTATATAACTAGTTCTGAGAAGTGCTAATGGACTAAGAAAAAATATTCAAGTGCTATCATCCATGTAACTACATTACCACAAAGTTGTTTATAACATTCCAACATTTTGTTGGTGTAATAATAACATTGATGACCCACTTGTTCCTTTTTCTTTGTTCATGTGTATTATGCAGAATATATGCAATCTAATTAGCCTTATAAATTATACACAGTATATACGTACCGTATATTTTGACAATGTTCACAAATTCTTTCAATCCACCCCCGCTTCCTCCAAAAGCACTGTCCTTTTCAGGTTCATAAGATTGCAAAACTTAAAAAATTTTATAGCTTCTTGTGTTTATAGGTTTCCTTTTTAAACCATACCAAGATAAAACTATTTTAAGTGCTTACACTGTAATATATGAGGAAGTAGATAAATACTAAGAGTTGGAATTATAAAATGAATGATTTTGACCACACCCATGAACAATCAGACCACTGTACCTCACCCTTAAGTGATCAGAGTATGGTAGCTCATTGGTGAGATCAAGAATCAGATGCCTTATTTGAGTGATGTATTTATAGAACAAGCGCACAAAAAAATTTGGAATTTTCAACTAGAGTAGGGACCATACAGTAGCACATCGATAAAAAGTACTGAAACAAGTTGGAGTAGTCCATGAAAGTAAAACAATAAGAAGTGTTATATCCCTACTGTGCTCAAGATACCATAACAGAAATACACAGTAGGGATATAACACTTCTTATTGTTTTACTGTCATGGACTACTCCAACTTGTTTCAGTACTTTTTATCGATGTGCTATATATGGTCCCTACTCTAGTTGAAAATTCCAAATTTTTTCATGTTAACTTTGTTTGTATTATGATTTAATGTTTCCAAATGCAAGCATCTTCACTTTGGCCCAGCTCACCACCATGGCCCTTACTATCTCCAATGGAACACTAATTGAACTCAATACATCACACAGCGACCTTGGTATTCTTTTTAACAGCCAATTAAAATTTCATGACCACATTGCTCAATTCACCACCAAAGCTAACCGAGTACTTGGATTGATTAAAAAATCTTTTGATTATTTTGACCCTATAATGCTAACACATTTGTTCAGTACGTTAGTTCGACCAATCTTAGAATATAGCAATGCTATTTGGGGACCTCATTACGCTCTTGATCAGAGAAAGATAGAGAAGGTGCAACAAAGAGCTACCCATCATCTCCCACAATAAAGGATAAATCCTATTCTGAGAGGTTGACATTATTGTCATCACCATCACTCCTATACAGACGTCTGAGAGGTGACCTAATTTTCCTTTATAAAATTCTTAATAACTACTTCAACACAGATTTTACTAACTTATATACTTTCTCAAATACTACCCACACCAGGGGGCATCAGTTCAAGTTATTTAAGGAACGGTAAAGATTTTTGTGTATATAGATCAAATTACTTTATTAATAGTATCACCAATGATTGGAATAGCTTACCTACTTACGTTGTAAATAGTAATTCAATTAATACTTTTAAATCGTTGTTAGACAGTTATTTACTAGATTCAAGATTTATTTTTGTATAATACTTTGCATTGACCGGATATACAGGCTATGCCTTTACCCATAATTAATCATCATAATCATAATCATGACTGGTGACCCACGCATATCGCATCTGAAATGGAACCACGCGCCCCAGCTATAACAATTATCGTCTGAAAAGTGAAGTATATATTATTGTGCTTTGCTGTCGGCTATGTTCAACCCGTTACACAGCAATACGAATCAAGAACTGTTTGAAAAGCACCTCTGCAATCAAAATAACCACTACGAAAAATTTGGACGATTTCCGTTTCGAAGAGAAGCCATCATGTGCTCGCGCCAAATCAACACTTTTCCCTGTCAGCAAAGATGAATGGGACACAAAGGTGGACATTGGTAAGCCCATGAAGAATGCATTGTACATACTGCGATATGCCAAAAGGCACCTGTCGGGCCGAAGCGACTTCGAACAGTGAAAGAATCAAGCCCATATAGCCTTAGCCATTATCGAGTTATGCTTGTCTGAAGGCATCAGTCAGTCAGTTACTTACTCTTTTTTTTTTTTTAATGATATTTAATCAGGGAAAATAGCGTCAGTCAAAGAAGGCTGTTTTTCAGCTATGCCCTGAGAGCACAACAAAAAAAATACAATACAATATAAGTACATACACAGCAAAACAGAATTGCATTGTACAAAATAATGTTTTAAAACCATTCACAGTTTTAGCACTGTATAGTGCTTTAGGTAATCTGTTCCATATGGCCGTACCCCTGTACGCCAAAGACTGTTTTCTATAATTAGTTCTAACACTTGGAACAAATAATCGGTGTAAATTTCTACCAGAGCGACCAGTAACATCCACAGTATATGAAAAAATCCCATGTAAATAAGGAGGGGAAATCTTGTTGAGAATTTTAAAAACCTGTACAGCTGTGTGAAAAGTATGCCTTTCAGTTAAAGATGATCAGAAGTTAAAGTTATCAGAGGAATGGAAAGATGATGTAAACTTAGAATGGAGTCTTTCCAAACTACGAGTACTACTAGAATTTGATGGTAACCACACAGTATCACAATAATCCAACACCGGTAAAATATAAGCCAGATATAGCAACTGCAGAACTCTAGAGGAAGCCGGCCTAACCCAATTCATAGCAAAAAGTTTCCTTCTAACTCCACCAAGAACATAATCCACATGAACCTGCCAAGTGAGATGCCGATCAAAATATACACCCAAATACTTAGTAGAACAAACTTGCTTCAAGATAGCACCATCAAACATTATTGTGAGATTCAGCCCTCCAGTTCTCTGGCGGGAACCAATGAGCATGCATAATGATTTAATCATGTTCAATTTGAATCTATTAACAACCAGCCAAGTGGAAACATTCTCTACATCTGCTTGAAGGGTTTTTTCAACAACAGAAAGGTCACCATGGCTAAAGTGAAGCCCCGTATCATCTGCATACATATTAATGTCAGACAAAGAAATAACACTTGGCAAGTCATTGACATAAATAGAAAAAAGTAAGGGCCCTAGGATTGAACCCTGGGGAACTCCAACTTTAATAGGCCCACTAGATGACACACAACCTTGAAATGCAACTCGCTGTGTTCTATTATTCAGATAACTCCTTAACCATGAGTGAGCACTGTCACCAAAGCCATAACAACCCAACTTCTGCAACAGAATAGAATGGTCTACACAATCAAAAGCCTTAGCTAGGTCCAAAAATACTTACTTACTCAGTCAGTCAGTAGAAAATTCTGTCAAATGCAAAAAAATTAAAATTCTGTAGCAACTTTTTGAAGCATTTCGGGTCGATCTGAAAGCTTATTTGGGCTTAATTTTACCTCACCAATACTGCCTGATCGTCGTAAGGAAAATTGAGGATGGTTTTTGTGAGATATTATTTCGTGGGTCACGCCTACCCCTTTGTGGTCCCTACTATACAGTTACTATCGTACTCTATGATAAGTACCATATTGACTATAAAAATATATAGAAGCAGTTTCTTTCGCTGATTTGTCATTAATGTTTGCACTCCAATGGCACAAGATAAAACATCCACATACATCGGCAATTCCAAAACTGTCTTAGAAAATGGATGTATCTATTAACTAGACTAAACTACTGTACTGGACTAGACTACTTGACTGAAGTTTTATTTGTTTTGTTGCCATTTATAGCCACACTGCGGAACCAAAGAAGTGTTTTATAAATTCACTACAAGACATAAAATTTGCACGTTTTTCACAAAAACTGCACAAAAACCTTGTTATAGTTCATTATTGAGAATGGTTTGTCTACTGCTAGCAATGATACAAGCACTGTGCACTGTTAACACTGCTGTCTGTCTTCTGTACACTTCTTTTGCACATTGATAGAAATGAAATGACATCACCAACAGCCTACTCATTCACTCTAATTTTGACAGCTCTTTGGTTAATAAAAAGCAACGGGTAAGCAGTGTTACAGTTATCCAGAGAAAATCAGTTTACACACTTTTAAACAGGAAGGTAAGGCTGTCAAAAACATGCAACAGATTCAAGCAATATTGAACTCACACTGTCAAATAAACCACTAAACTAGACTAGAGTTAACAGTATGCATTTTATATCCATTAGTGACAGATGGAATAGTGTGGATATTACATAATATGATATAACTAGTTCTAAGAAGTGCTAATGGACTAAGAAGTGCTATCATCCATGTAACTACCTTACCACAAAGTTGTTTACAGCATTCCGACACTTTATTCACTGCTTGAAGGTTCTTAGTTTACTAATTTGTTAAGATGCCTTACTGTAGTTATACTGATAGTAAAGTGTCAGTAAACTTAAGTATATGGAACATAATTATTTTACTAAGTTTTAAACTATCAGTAAAACATCAGTGAATGTGGGTTTACTGAAAAACTACTAAAATAACAAACAATTAACTGTTCCATATACTGGGGATATACCACTGTAGTAAACTAAGATACTTCAAGCAGTGATTAGTGTAATAATAACATTGACGACCCACTTCTTCCTGGAATATCCTTTTGGACCACCATCATAATATTCATACAGTAATATATATCCACCCCAAAAACACCTTCGCTGTAAAAAAGGCGCGCCCAAGAAACTACAAGTACCTGGAACCCAATGTAAAAAACAAAAAGAAAAATCAGCTTAGCTGAAGTGAAAAGTAACTGGTAACTTAAAGAGCTGATATCTGAAGCGGCCAAGAATACAATTACTAAAGTTTAATCCATGCAAGAACACCTTGGCTATAAAACAGGTGTATACATGAAAGTAACTGGCAACTGAAATGGCTGATATCTGAAGCGGCCAAGAATGAATGGTCATATACAACTAATTCAAAAATTTAACAATGAACCTTTATAATTCAGCTGTGTTCTATATTCACTCTTGCTGCATCGTAAAGTAATTTCTTTAACTCTAATTGGCTGGTAATTTGGCCGCCTTTTTTTGCTCTGTTATACTGACTATTAAAAAAGGCGGCCAAATTACCAGCCAATTAGAGTTAAAGAAATTACTTTACAATGCAGCAAGAGAGAATATAGAGCACAGCTGAATTATAAAGGTTCAGTGTTAAATTTTTGAATTAGTTGTATATGACCATTCATTCTTGGCCGCTTCAGATATCAGCCATTTCAGTTGCCAGTTACTTTCATGTATACACCTGTTTTATAGCCAAGGTGTTCTTGCATGGATTAAACTTTAGTAATTGTATTCTTGGCCGCTTCAGATATCAGCTCTTTAAGTTACCAGTTACTTTTCACTTCAGCCAAGCTGATTTTTCTTTTTGTTTTTTACATTGGGTTCCAGGTACTTGTAGTTTCTTGGGTGCGCCTTTTATACAGTGAAGGTGTTTTTGGGGTGGATATCACTCATTTTTGTCAGTGATAGACTCTATATACATTTGATTTAAAAGGTAATTTTTTGGAAATGAGCAATTAACATTAATGCAGAATATTATCTTGGAGAGTCAGTAAAATCCATACATAATAATGATTGTTTCATAACACCGTAAATTCGGAAGTATGAATTTACGATGTAGTATGACTGTTCTATTAGAGTAAATTTATCTTTACTGCCTGCACGTCATGAATATATCTCATATCTGTGCATGTTAAATGCTTCAGACACCTAATTAAACTTGCAAGTGCCTAATTAGTTCACAGTTGCTACACAGCTATAAATACATTTGTAATTGTTATCATCATAATCATTTATCATGTTATAACCATTTATTAATATTTTGGTCACAACTTCAGGATTATAGCAGCAGAGAAAGGAATAGAGGACTCAACCATCAAGACTTGTATATGGGAGATGGAACAGTATTGCGATGGACAATGCTGGTACTAACTCCTCAAGGGTGTTGCAGTACAGTATAGATGCAAGACCAGAGCCTCGATCGTCACCTTTTGACTGTGGTCACAACTTCAGGATTGGAGCAGCAGAGAAAGGAATGGAGGACTCAATCATCAAGACTCGGGGAGATGGAATAGTATTGCCATGGACAATGCCAGCACTAACCCCTCAAGGATGTCACAGTGCAGTATCAATACAACCACTCCAACCAGTGCATAAGACCAGAGCTCGATCATCACCTTTTGACTGAAATTTTTATACTTGATGAAGCAATTAAAACAAAAAAGTTGTAGTACTTGTACTTTCCTGAGGGAACATGTCCCCAGAGTCCCAGACTCCCTTGCCTGTTCAGCAGAATAATAGGATTGGGCCTTACTACCACTTTCACCTTTATTCTTGGCCTGAATGTACATATCAGCAACATAATACAGTAGCTGTAGATAATGCTAGTTAATGCCCCTAGGCAGAGCTATAGGGGTGGGAATTTTTCCCTACTATCATACTATCATAGTAGTTCTTCTCGCAGTTCTTTGCCTGGCCATCATCAACTGCTGTCAAAACATTAGTCTCGTCCCCCAGACCCTTCCTCAAGCATGCTTATCACACAAAAATAACTTAGTTTAGCAGTGCACAAACAATTATTCATTGACAGCTTATACTACACTTACCGCATTGTTGAACCATGTATACCACCAGAATCCACCGGATTGACAACTAACACGTGATCTATTTAGGGGAAATCTCGTGGAAAGTCCCTAATTACCTTAAGCGGACACTCATGATACGTGGTTTTAAATTGAATGGTTTAAGAATGTAACTGGATGGTGAGGCGTACTTTAATCGGCTCGACTTTACTGAGAAACTCGAACCCCTCGTGAGAAACTACATCGCTTGAGCAACGCTTGAAAAAGTAAGAGTCCGGCAAGAATACTGAGGGACTCTATGATATATGCTGGTCTTGAATGCTAACGAAACGAGGAGTGAAGTTTGTGCAACGTGTCACATCGCCACACACTGATTCACCGTGTTTGTGCGATAGGGTTTTTGGACCTGTCCACCAGATGTTGAAAGTAAATTCATTCCAACTTGTGAAGTTATTGGTATACTCATTGTTGGGGTCCATGGGGACATCGATGATCATTTACCAGTCAGCTGTAAGTAATGTCACAACAGAAGGAAAGGAACCATTTCCATACCCCTATGGCATACTGATTTTCCAGGTCAGTTTATGTACACCCAACCACAGAAATGTAGAACTTTGGTTGCAGGTGGAAAATAAACACCTTTTTACTCAGTTACAAGAGATTCACCCAGCTGGGATAAAATGTTGAAGTGAATGTCATTAGTACCTACTTGCGGTTCATCAGGTATTGGACAATTCCAAGAGTCCAGATTATGCAGTTGTCCTCATGTTCAAGTTTACACGTTTAGGCAAGTTCCACAACATCCTATAATCTATTACTATATCAGTGTGGAATAATGCTTATATAATATTTTTCATATTCCAGGCTTTAGGTATGTGTATTGTATTTAACACCTGCTTGTTGGTTTTTGCAGGCCATCTGGTCATACTGGTTTATCCACTAGCAGTTGAATGTGATCATGGTACATATGTAAGTTGAGACCATGCAGGAACAAAGATACAGGTGTCATGAATTTCAGGTCAGTTACCATTCAGAGGGGTTGTATTATTGCAATTGTTCTTTTTGTAGTTATCAATTATCAGTGACCAGTTTGTGATAGCGTACTTTTGTTTGACTAATGACCAAATGTTCTGGTTTACATGCTTACCCAACAGTTATGTTACTCACTTAACCTGCATATGGGATATATATTTTTAGTTCATTTAGATTATTCATCCTTTATTGGTACAGCCTGGCATATTGATTTTTTGCACATTCTCTTTTTAATTCAGTGCCTGCTGGATTGTTTCGTCAGATATCGAAATAGATGTCTTTGGTGTTGCGACCAATGTTCCAGGTCAGTTTGCATGTGTGTTTAATTTAAGGTTGACTTCAGTGCCTGCTTATTCTTTTACAGGTCTCGGTATTGAGTGTCATGATTTCAGGTCAGTTGACGTACAGAAGAATTGTATTATTGCAATTGTTGTTTTTGCAGTTATCAATTATCACTATATACTAGTGATGTGAATTTGCAGGTCAGTCTACTCAGATGTATCAGGCATAGTGTTGATGGGTTCGAACAAGTATCCAGTGTAGACTGTAGTGGCATCAAGGGTGTTAATTTCCAGGTCAGTTTACATGTTGTGATGTTAGTGATTTTTTCCTAGTACCCAGATATTAAGTGTATTGTATTTAATGCCCACCTGTTATGTTTTTAAATTATGGTATATCAGTGTAGACAGTGCAACAGTAAGCCTTCTGTGTTGTAGTAACTATTTGTTTCATAATATTATGCTGTTGTCCCGGAATGGCACAATTTTTGGGCAACCAGTGTGAAGTCCAGGGGTACAAACATTGTATTATGACCAAGTTGTGATAGCATACTTTTGTTTGACTAATGTCCTAATGTTCTGGTTTGACTAATGTCCTAATGTTCTGGTTTAACATGCTTACTCAACAGTTATGTTATTCATTCACTTAGCCTGGGATATAATTTTTGTTCATTTTGATTATCCGTGCTATTATTGACACAGCCCGGCATATTGATTTTTTGTACATTCTCTTTTAATTCAGTGCCTGCTGGATTGTGTCATCAGATATCGAAACAAGTGTTTTTGGTGTTGCGACCGATGTTCCAGGTCAGTTGCATGAGTGTTTAATTTAAGGTTAACTTCAGTGCCTGCTTATTCTTTTACAGGTCTCAGTATCGTCATGCTGACATACAAGAAATCATCACTATTGTTGGAACTATTTTTAGTCAAGTCTTGATGTGATGTTAATTAACGTTGTTACACATTGTTGTATGTTTACCATATGGCAAGAAATTATCATGGCCATCATGAAATTTGAATATTGTGTAAGTTGTGTGGACCAACCCCAACTCATACATGGTCACTGGCAAACCATGAACCACATTCGAGCCACAACACCACCAACCACATTCGAGCAATTCATTACAAAATTTTGTTGCACCATTTGTGTGTGCATAATACTTAATGAAAGCCACAACACAAGCTACATAGTACACACTACATAGAGGTGGTAACCCCTAAAGGCTTGTTACCTTTTGTATTCACCTTATCGGCCTTTGTGGTTAATCTATTAAAAATTACATGTAAATAGAGAATTGAAGAGTATGCTTAAAGCACCTTCGCTAGTGATTTTGTTCTTCAAACCACGATTTATAAACGCTCGCATGGGGTGTGGTACTAAATGGAATTTAAAAGATTTCTGCTTAAAACGCCATCCCTAGGGAACTTACGGTTCAGCACGCTGTCACAACTTGTTTATCAGGCATTAGAGTTTGTGTCCACGTCGTGTCTTTAAAAGTTATTGTAGGGATTAGGGGTTGATTGAAGAAAATACGCGTATAGGCAAACCAGGATTGGATAATGTCAGTGCTAGATGGACTATACAAACACGGCTATGTTGACTGGTTGACTGGTATAACGTGACAGTAGTTGTAACATAAGGTAGAGAAATAAAGTGAAATACGCTTATTTTTTATTTTGCGATGGTTACTTTTTTTATTTTAGCGAGGTCGCAAGAAAATTATGATGATGATGATAACGAGTCCTAAAGATTTTTTATCACGTAACGCAATACAAATCTATTGAGAGATGTTGTGTAATTTAGGACTAATATTGCGAAACCGGCCCTACACGTAAATAACTCACAGTAGTGGCCGCGCGTCTTTTAATTTGGCGTGCGCTTTGTAGTTTCTTGGCCGCGCGACTCACTACCGTGAGTCTTGATAAATATTTTTTGTGGAGTACAGAGTAGCTCAAAACATAAATATTATAATAATATGTACATGTAATTGGATTTGGGTCTTCAACACAGATTCAATTCTATTAACTTAACAAACAGCTTAATACCAAATGCTCATGTTTGATGCTCACAGACTGGCTGATTAGATGAAAGGAAGGTCTGAACAACATAGTACTGAACTGTAGCTGCAACTTTCTAGTTGAACTCTTTCAGTGTGGCTTGTTTCAGGCTGAACTATCTACAGGGTGCTTTCTTTGTAGCTGAACTCTCTACAAGTTAACTTCTTCCAGCTGATCTCTCTACAGGATGATTTGGTTCTAGCTCATCTCTCTACAGGATGACCTGTTTCTAGCTGATCTCTCTACAGTGTAATTTCTTAGTAGCTGAACTCTCTACAGGGTGATCTGCTCATAGCTGAACTCTCTACAGTGTAATTTGTTTCTAGCTGAACTTTCTGGGGTGATCTGTGCGTAGCTATATTAATTTTGTAGCTAAACTCTCTACAGAATGACGTGCTTGTAGCCAAATTATCTACAAGCTTAATTGTTTGTATCTGAAGTCCCTATGGAATAATATGTAATGTAATATATTTCTATAATGGAGTAAGTTATAAACGTAGCTGAATGCTCTATTAGGATGACGGTTCTATTAGAGTATCTCGCATGTGCTACATGTAGTTGGCTTTCGAATCATAACCCAATAGTTTGCAAACCAATTCTTCTGTACTACTGCACGGACTTTCTATGATTATTATTCCAGCTACGCACTAATTTCAGTTCATTGCTCTAAACAGTTTGCCTGGTAGGCGTGATCTTAATTCATAAGGCTACAGCACATGTTGCTGTCAGATCTTCAGTGCTGGTCACTGTAAAGTGCTAATAATAAATACTTTAGGTTTACGGAAGAAAATCCATCCCTCCTGGAGGAAGACTGAGTGTGGCCTTGACTAGACATTGGGTGACCTGCAGTTCGAATCCTGGAGTTGGAGGGATTTTTTCCTTAGTTTGGCCCCTTTTCTGTTACACCTTATCAGTCAGTCAGTAAGTCAAGTCATTAGGTCTAAGTCCCTGAAATTAGGTTGGGTAATCCTAAGGCTGCAGCACATGTTGCTGTCAGACCTTCAGTGCTGGTCACTGTAAAGTGCTAATATTAAATAGTAATAATAATAATCGATCGCGTAATTGTGACACAGGTTGGGTTTTGTGTCATATCTCGATGGCCTTTACCTGGATTCCTTTAAAACCACAAAAAAGGCACTCCTACAATAGTCACTCCATCTACATAGCAATTTTCAGCTTATTACATCCAGGGATTTACCCTGTGGGCATGACAGACTGTCGACCATATTTTATGCGAATAATTGGTTATAACTCTGTGAATTCTCATCGGATACCTACCAAACTTGGTACTGAAAACTTCTGTAACAAGCCCTTTAAATGCACCAAGTTTTTGACTGATTGGAGCACACATTTGTGTTTTATGGCAAATTTTGTAAAGTGTGCAAAAAGAAGTAGAAGAAAAACAACAAAAAAAAACAAGAAAAATACTGGAACTTTGGTCGCTCGTATCTTGGAAATGGCTTGGGAAATTTTCTTCAAATTTTGTAAGTAGACTCCCCTACCACGCAGGCACTTCTGCAGTTAATTTTTTATTGTAATCGGATAAGGTATCACGGAGCTACAAAGATGTGAAAATCACGTTTACTGTTAATATGCTCACAGTGTGGCGCGCCAGCTTCTTGGGCTGTTGATTAAGCTTTTTGCCCGTATTTTCCTTAGCAATTGCAGAGACACTTCTCGTACATTTGTATCGCTGAGTAACACCTCCCTAACAGGCAGAACATAACTGAAGATGAAGCATAATGGTCACTTTTTTTCTCTAATAATTATTGTTCATACTGTATGCAAAATTAATATTATGGCATTTCTGGCACCATCCTTCTTTTGATGTGGAATGCACTGGGTCATTAGTTATAATGATGTTATAAAAATGTACATTGTAAACAAACAAGTAAAGAACAAGTAAAGAATTGCAAAGAAGCCATATTGCCCTACCATCAATTGATACCTTGAGTTGTCAGTGAAAAGAATCAGAAATAAAGGAGGACAAATGTAAGTCTGTGATGAGTGTATTGTACATACTGCGGTTGGTTGAGAGGCACATCTATGGATGGAGCGATGTAAAAAATCTAGCCCATAGCCTTATCCATTGTTGAGTTATGCTTAGCTGAAGGCCTCAGGTAGTCAGTTAGTAGAAAGCGTCAGCATAACCAAGCACAAAAATACCTTCAGGCAAACTTAAACCCTCCCTACAAGTTTCTATGAATTTTCTTTTAACGGAATTAAACCAATATGTGACTGAATTTTGGAAAATCACCCATATGGGTATGCGTGAAATAATTAGAACTTTCATGTTTAGTTGGTTGCTAATAATAGCAGAGTACAGTTTTAAAAATATTTCAAGAATTTTCTTGTAATTTAAAGCATTGAGAATAGCTTAAAACTATTAACAATTAGATTTGCACCGTAAAGTTTGCAATTTGATCATTAAATATTTTAGGTGTCAGATGCGCCCATATGGGTGATTTTCCAAAATTCGGTCACATAAGGTCAAGCTGTGTTGGAGGAAAACTGAAGCTTTTTATAAGTGAATTTGAAGGGCAAATAAGCCCAAAACTCCATGATCCCTAAAATACAGTACTAGAATTGGTGCATGACTTACAGTCCCTTATTGCATTAATTTTTATAAAGTACAAGTACAGATATTATAATATATATCCCTGTATGAATATTATTATGGTGGCCCAAAAGGGATATTCCAGGAAGAAGTGGGTTATCAATGTTATTATTACATCAATAAAGTGTTGGAATGCTGTAAACAACTTTGTGGTAAGGTAGTTACATAGATGATAGCACTTGAATAATCCATTATTAGTTCTCAGAACTAGTGTAAATGGTCTATTTTAACAGTTTGTTATGTTTGTTTGTTTTTTATTTTTTTTACAAAATTAATATGGGCAGCCTTTGGAAGTGTGTATTTCTCTGCCTAACTGTAACACTGCTCACCTGTTGCTGTTTATGAGAATTATAAACAAAACAGTTGGCAAAGCTAATAAGAGTGAATGCACCAGATGCTGAAAGGATATTGGTGATGCTATTTCATTTCTATGTTATATGGTGTAATTGTATGATGTAAAACCTTTGTCAATGTGTGCTATTTTACAAAAGTCACATCTTGGGAAGAAGCAATATCAAAATAATGGTGCAAAAGTCAAGCCCATACCCTTATGTGTTGTTGAACTGTGCATAGCTACATATGGAATCAGTTAGTCAGTTAGTAGAAAATTCAGAACATTTTAAAAACTCCACTTCTTCTAGCTGATCTCTCTACAGGGTGATTTGTTTGCAGCTGAACTCTCTACATGGTGCATAGTTTCTTTGTAACTGAACTCTCTACAAGGTGACTTCTTCTAGCTTAACTCTCTACAGGGTGATTTGTTTGCAGCTGAACTCTCTACATCGTGCATAGTTTCTTTGTAACTGAACTCTCTACAAGGTGACTTCTTCTATCTGATCTCTCTACAGGGTGATTTGTTTCTAGGTGAACTCTCTACAGGGTGACTTGCCTGTAGCTGAATAATCTATCAGATTAATTGGTTGTAGCTGAATTCCCTACAGAATAACTTGCAATGTAATATAATTCTTTGATGGAGTAAGTTACAGTTTTTTGCAATTGAATTCGTCCCGTTTGCAATTGAGTTCGTCGCTTTTGCAATTGAATTAGTCCCGTTTGCAATTGAATTATTCCCGTTTGCAATTGAATTCGTCGGTTTTGCAACTGAATTCGTCCCGTTTGCGATTGAATTCGTCGCTTTTGCAGTTAAATTCGTCCGTAACAAGAATGGCAGCTGGAGAAAACACGAAAACATGATGTAGCAGCTGCTACAAGAACTTGTTCAAGTACAACAGTAGTAAACAACTCTTTATAAGGCAATAATTCTTCCTCTACAGCCTATCCAGCAACATTCCAAACTCCACTACGCCATTCGCGATGGGTGTGGTCACTCGCGAGCAAGCTAAGTAACTTGCCAGATAGCTATCAACTTCGCGTACTACCAGCTCCAATTACCTTCTAGTGTCTCAAGTTGTAACTCTCCGTGGCGTAAATAGTTCATCTCTTAATGAACGGGTTGGTTTCTTGGAGCCGTTTTGTTTATGATGAATTGTAATGCAAACGCGACGAATTCTATTGCAAAACCGACTAATTCAACTGCAAAACCGACGAATTCAATTGCAAAACCGACGAATTCAATTGCAAATGGGACGAATTCAATCGCAAAGACGACGAATTCAATTGCAAAAACCTGTATAAACGTAGCAGAATGCTCTATTAGGGTGACTGTTCTATTAGAGTATCTCGATCTCGCATTTGCAACACGTAGTTGGCTTTTGAATCATGACTCAGTGGTTTGTAATCCGATTCTTCTGTACTACTGCAAGGACTTTCTATGATGATTATTCCAGCTACACACCGATTTTCAGCTCATTGCTCCAAGCGGTTTGCCTGGTAGGCGTGAAACTAATAGTTTTTTTATTCATAAAAATCGATTGCGTAATTGTGACACAGGTTGGGTTTTGTGTCATATCTCCATGGTCTTTATCTCGATTCTCTTCAAACCACAAAAAGGCACTCCTACGATGGTAGCTCCATCTACATATTAATTTTCAACTCATTTCTCCAAGTGGTTTACCCTGTAGGCGTGACAGACCTTCGACCTTATTTTACTCACTTAATCGGTAATAACACCGTGAATATTCATAAGATTCCTACCAAAGTTGGTACTGAGATCCTC
Organism: Dysidea avara; assembly: GCF_963678975.1. Taxonomy (NCBI): domain Eukaryota; kingdom Metazoa; phylum Porifera; class Demospongiae; order Dictyoceratida; family Dysideidae; genus Dysidea; species Dysidea avara. The sequence goes on along the minus strand of NC_089273.1, from coordinate 7,460,945 downwards.
ATTAATGAGCCCTTCAAGTGTGCCAAATTTCAACCCGGTTGTAGCACGTATTCGTGTTTTATGGCGGATTTTGCGAAGTGTGCGAAATGAAGAAGTAGAAGAAAAAAACCAAGGAATTAAAACGAAATTTTGTTCGCTCGTATCTCGGAAATGGCTGGACCGATTCTCTTCAAATTTGGTGTGTAGACTTCCCTAACTGGCCGACACGTGTGTAGCAAATTTGGTTGCAATCGGATAAGGGATCACAGAGCTACATAGGTGTGAAAATTGCGTTTTCTTTCTTCCTGTTAATATACTCACGGTGTGGCGCACCGGGATCTTGGGCCGCACGACACACTATCGTGTGTCTTGATCTACTTTTCCAGTTAGGCACTGGAGGGTGTACACAGAAGGCATAGCCTGTTCGAGGTATTTACCCATAGCCTAGGAGCCTAAGTGAAAATCTTTGAGCTAAAGTGTTAAATTGTGGTGCAGAAAGGACCTACATATCTGTACAATTTTTATGTACAATACTCACAGGGGCGGATCCACGAGCTGGCAAGGGGAGGGGCACAAACAGGCTGGTTGGGGATAGCAGATTCTCTTGTTAGTTGTATATTTTTTTGAGCAGCAGTGATCACTCCTTAGTAGGTTGATTTTTGTCATTATGGCCTTTGCAGATGGTTGTGAAGTCTTTAAAGCTGTTTAAAAAGCTATAAAAGTATTAAACACTAGCAATATGATAATTATTTTTAGAGTCGCTTCGTGCGTACAAAGGTGCCGGGTGACAGTTTGACCTCGAGTTTGACTGCTTTTTAGCCTCTTTTAACTTCAGATTCGGGTGAGTTTGCAGTTATATAAATCGATTATGGTATGATAAGGTATATAGAATCTCCATCAAAGAAGTAGCTATGTCTGTCCCACAGAGGGGGTATTTGCCCCAATTGCCTCATCCTGGATCCGCCATTGACTCAGGTGCAGATCTAGGGCATAGGCGTCGGGGACTGAAGCCCCCCTTCACTTATAGGCTTTATTTGATCAATATACTGAGGATTATAATGAAATTTTACTTTAGCAAACATACAATCACTAATAATACAAATACTCATAAAACCACCTTGTAAGCATCTTTCCAATGCATTATTAGTGGATTTATGATAAAGGTTATGCAAAAAGTCCCAGATCAGCATTGGAGGCGTACAAGATCGAGATACTCTAATAGAACAGTCACTTAACTACTCTAATAGAATATTCAGTGTAAGCATAAAAATTGATTCTGTTATGCCAAATGTTGCCAGTGACTATACATACAATGAGGTGCATTGGTCTGTTTAAAAGGCTTGTTCATCTACTTGTGTAGTTATCACCGGTACCGCTATACTTAATTTAGGTGCAAAATTTCCATTGAAAAATGCTCTTAGATTCAATCTCTTATCATTCACATTTCAAAATTTTCCAGTTCCAACATTATTTTTCTATCATGCACGTAATTGTGAGAGGGTGCATCATGTGTTTGGTTGTCTGAATCTACTCAAACCTCTCTATTAGCAAATGCTCCAGAGAGCCACATATATCTAAAAGTAGTTATAAAATATCTACAGTACTGTGACAGGCAGAAATATGCATTTTATGTGAAATTGTCTCCAAACTCCAGTGTTTTAGGATCTATTTTCTTGGGGGAGCATACCCAAAGGCCCCCCTAGTTCCAGCATCTCCACCCAAGAGATTAATACCTTGAGTTAGCCCCCCCCCCCTTTCTATAAAACCTAGATCCAACCCTTAGACTAGCTAGCTAGTTCCTAGTAACAGCGAAGGCTAAGTAACTATCAGCACAAGAGTTATTAACCATTACAATATTTTTGTGGCATCAAAAACTTTTGAAAACATTGATTCCAAAGAATAAAAAATCATTTAAGATCTTTTAAAGAACAATATAATTACAAATACCTCAACTTTCTACAAGGTGACTTCTTCTAGCTGATCTTTCTACAGGGTGATTTGTTTGTAGCTGATTTTTTACAGGGTGATTTGTTTGCAGCTGAACTCTCTATATGGTGGTTTCTTTTTAGCTGAACTCTCTACAAGGTGACTTCTTCTAGCTGATCTCTCTACAGGGTGATTTGTTTGTAGCTGAACTCTCTTCATGATGGCTTTTTTGTAGCTGAACTCTCTACAAGGTAACTTCTTCTAACTGAACTCTCTACATGGTGGTTTCTTTGTAGCTGAACTCTCTACAAGATCACTTCTTTTAACTGATCTTTCTACAGGGAAATTTGTTTGCGGCAGAATTTTCTACAGGGTGATTTCTTTGCAGGTGAACTCTCTACATGGTGGTTTCTTTGTACTGTAGCTGAACTCTCTACAAGGTAATTTCTTCTAGCTGATCTCTCTACAGGGTGATTTGTTTGTAGGTGAATTCTATGCAGGTGATTTGTTTGCAGCTGAGCTCTTTACAGAATGGTTTCTTTGTAGCTGAACTCTCTACAAGGAATCTTCTTCTAGCTGATGTCTCTACAAGGTCACAAGTTTGTAGCTGAGCTCTCTACATGGTGGTTTCTTTGTAGCTGAACTCTCTACAAGGTGACTTCTTCTAGCTGATCTTTCTACAGGGTGATTTGTTTGTAGCTGAACTCTCTACAAGGTAACTTCTTCTAGCTGATCTCTCTACAGGGAGATTTGTTTGTAGCTGAACTCTCTACAGGTGATTTGTTTGAAGCTGAACTCTCTAAATGATGGTTTCTTTGTAGCTGCACTCTCTACAAGTTAACTTCTTCTAGCTGATCTCTCTACAGGGTTATTTGTTTGTAGCTGAACTATCTAGTAGATAACTTCTTCTAGCTGATCTCTCTACAGGGTGATTTGTTTGTAGCTGAATTCTGTACAGGTGATTTGTTTGCAGCTGAGCTCTTTACAGAATGGTTTCTTTGTAGCTGAACTCTCTACAAGGTAACTTCTTCTAACTGAACTTTCTACAGGGAGATTTGTTTGCAGCTGAACTCTCTTCATGATGGTTTCTTTGTAGCTGAACTCTCTACAAGGTAACTTCTTCTAGCTGAACTCCCTACATGGTGGTTTCTTTGTAGCTGAACTCTCTACAAGGTAACTTCTTCTAGCTGATCTCTCTACAGAGTGATTTGTTTGTAGCTGAATTCTGTACACGTGATTTGTTTGCTGCTGAGCTCTTTACAGAATGGTTTCTTTGTAGCTGAACTCTCTACAAGGTAACTTCTTCTAGCTGAACTCCCTAAATGGTGATTTCTTTGTAGCTGAACTCTCTACAAGGTGACTTCTTCTAGCTGATCTTTCTACAGGGTGATTTGTTTGTAGCTGAATTCTGTACAGGTGAATTGTTTGCAGCTGAGCTCTTTACACAATGGTTTCTTTGTAGCTGAACTCTCTACAAGGTAGCTTCTTCTAGCTGATGTCTCCACAAGGTCACTAGTTTGTAGCTGAACTTTCTACATGGTGGTTTCTTTGTAACTGAACTCTCTACAAGCTAACTTCTTCTAGCTGATCTTTCTACAAGGTTATTTGTTTTTTGGCTGAACTCTCTACAAGGAAACTTCTTCTAGCTGATCTCTCTACAGGGAGATTGGTTTGTAGCTGAAATCTCTACAGGTGATTTGTTTGCAGCTGAACTCTCCACATGATGGTTTCTTTGTAGCTGAACTCTCTACAAGGTAACTTCTTCTAGCTGATCTTTCTATAGGGTGATTTGTTTGTAGCTGAACTCTCTACAAGGTGACTTCTTCTAGCTGATCTTTCTACAGGGTGATTTGTTTGTAGCTGAATTCTGTACAGGTGAATTGTTTGCAGCTGAGCTCTTTACTCAATGGTTTCTTTGTAGCTGAACTCTCTACAAGGTAGCTTCTTCTAGCTGATGTCTCCACAAGGTCACTAGTTTGTAGCTGAACTTTCGACATTGTGGTTTCTTTGTAACTGAACTCTCTACAAGCTAACTTCTTCTAGCTGATCTTTCTACAAGGTTATTTGTTTTTTGGCTGAACTCTCTACAAGGAAACTTCTTCTAGCTGATCTCTCTACAGGGAGATTGGTTTGTAGCTGAAATCTCTACAGGTGATTTGTTTGCAGCTGAACTCTCCAAATGATGGTTTCTTTGTAGCTGAACTCTCTACAAGGTAATTTCTTCTAGCTGATCTTTCTATAGGGTGATTTGTTTGTAGCTGAACTCTCTACAAGGTGACTTCTTCTAGCTGATCTTTCTACAGGGTGATTTGTTTGTAGCTGAATTCTGTACAGGTGATTTGTTTGCAGCTGAGCTCTTTACACAATGGTTTCTTTGTAGCTGAACTCTCTACAAGGTAGCTTCTTCTAGCTGATGTCTCCACAAGGTCACTAGTTTGTAGCTGAATTTTCTACATGGTGGTTTCTTTGTAACTGAACTCTCTACAAGCTAACTTCTTCTAGCTGATCTTTCTACAAGGTTATTTGTTTTTTGGCTGAACTCTCTACATGGAAACTTCTTCTAGCTGATCTCTCTACAGGGAGATTGGTTTGTAGCTGAACTCTCTACAGGTGATTTGTTTGCAGCTGAACTCTCCACATGATGGTTTCTTTGTAGCTGAACTCTCTACAAGGTAACTTCTTCTAGCTGATCTTTCTATAGGGTGATTTGTTTGTAGTGGAATTCTGTACAGGTGATATTTTTTTCAGCTGAGCTCTTTACAGAATGGTTTCTTTGTATCTGAACTCTTTATAAGGTAACTTTTTCTAGCTGATGTCTCTACAGGGTCACTAGTTTGTAAACGAATTCTCTACATGGGGGTTTCTTTTTAACTGAACTCTCTACTAGGAAACTTCTCCTAGCTAATCTCTCTACAGGGAGATTTGTTTTTAACTGAACTCTCTACGTTGTGGTTTCTTTGTAACTGAACTCTACAAGGTGATTTTTCTAACTGAATTATCTCTTTCTATAGTTGCATGAATTCCCTACAAGGTAACTTCTTCTAGCTGATCTCTCTACAGGGTGACTTGTTTGTGGCTGATCTCTATACAGGTTACTTGTTTCTAGCTGATCTCTTGAATTCTCTTTGGGTTACTGCTCTATTAGGATGACTACTCTATTAGGATGACTGCTCTATTAGGATGACTGCTCTATTACAGTATCTCGATCTCGCACTTGCTACACCAAGTTGGATTTCGTGTTATAACTCCGTGGCTTTTAAGTCTAATTCTTCTACACCATTGAAGAGCCTTTCTAAGATGATAACTCCATCTGTACAGCGATTTTCAAAGCATTACTCCAAGCGGTTTATCTGGTAGGCGTGGCAAGCAGTGGTTTTTTATTAGCTAATGTCGATTGCGTAATTGTTACACACTGTTGGCTTTTTCGTTGTATCTTCCTGGTGTTTAGCTCGATTTCTTTCAAACCACAAAAGATTTGAGGTTCAATAGTTAACGTATTCACCCATCGATTTACAGTTTCTTCCCATACGCGGTTTACCCTGTAGGCGTGACAACATATTAGTGTTATTTTTCGTTAATAATCGCTCATAACTCTTTTCCTATTTATCGTATACCAGCCAAAGTTTGTACAGAGATGCGCCTTTATACCCCCTTCTGTGTGCCAAATTTCAAGGCGATCGGCTATGACGTTCGCGTTTTATAGCAGTTTTTGTAAGCGTGCGAAAAGAGGAAGAAAAATAAGAAGAAAAAAAACGAAGAACCTAAGCCAATTTTTGAAGTCGAATATCTCGGGAACGCTTGAAGCGATTTCGCTCAAATTTGGAATGTGGAGTGCTGAAGGTGGAGGGAGTGTCCACAGCAAAAATCGTCTTGTTTCATCAAGGCAGCACAGAGCTACGGAGGTGCGAAAATAGCGTTTTCTTTCTTCCTGTCAATATACTCACGGGAGTTACGCGCCGGATTCTTGGGCCGCACGACACACTACCGTGTGTCTTGATCATTTAGCATTAATAATCTAACAACCAAGCATCACATTTGATTGTGGGTTTCAATACTTTTGACAAAAACGCCCTATGGGTGTGACGAAGCACCCCTTACCCTGTAGAGATTTCAGTTATACAAATCAACCTGCAGAGAGATCAATGGTGTAGCATAACACCCTATATAGGGTGTAATTGAACACCTCTGTTTATACAGTGTGTACACACATCTATGGAACATACCTGATGCAACACTTGCTACTAAAGAGACTACTGGTTCAATTATATTTGATCAGTTAAATCGCAGGCAGAATCACTGTAGTAACCTGATGTGAAGATGCAATGTGGTATCAAAAGCGATATTACAATCCATGGGTTAAAGTTTGGGTTAGAAAGTTGTGATAATCAAGAGTCACTGATTCCTTCACAGGTATATGCAGGGGACAGTCAGGACTTCCAGCAGGAAAGAAGAAAGTACAGAGTGAGTTGAAAACCAGCCTGTGTGTATTGTAAGAGTCCACACAGTGCTGTGTACTGTGATGTGATTACTGAAGTAAAAGCCCAGTTGGAAATAGTAAAGAATAAATGTGACCAGGCCTGCAAAATTAGGGCATGTGGGCACATGATTTTTGCCTACTTTTTCCAAATTTCAATCGCTCGTAACTTTTTGTACCATTCTGCTACAGTAATGCAATTTTCAGCTTTTAGTAAGTATTTAATTAGCTTTATGATACAAGTTACAGAATTCAATTATTCTGTTTCGGTATTGAGATATGACCTGTAGAATGACAGGATGTAATATGTGCCCACATGCCATATTTTCACAGGCCCGTTCACAAATGGCTATGCTTTAATTGTTTAGGAAACTACAAGGCAACTCAAAGAATAGATGCAGGGGATACATATCATAAGAAACACCATAGTAGCCTGTATGGCATGGATAATGCACATATTGCAATAAAATCAAACTCTACCTCACAGAGCAATTCGCATCCCTACAATCCACTCAGAGATTGCAGAGTACATTAAATTAATCACTGACTTTTGTTACAACCCAGTCAGTCACTGGCCTTACCAAAACCATGCAGACCCTGATCTTATATTATAGTTTAGCATGTCTTTTGAAAATCACTGTAGCCTTTGTTAGAACTGACTACCATAAGGTATCCACACATTTGATGAAGTGATTTAAAGTTGATTTGTAACACAAGCTTTAGACAACAAAATTGGATTATGCCCCCACTGCAGAGAAAATTTAAGCATATGACCCAGTCTGTGATAAGGGGTCTTATAACCTTTCAAAATTGTCAGGTTTGACTAATCATTACTCCCTGTGTTTTCAACCTATCACCTTCATATTACACCAAGCCATATATGTGACCGGATTTCACATAACAAGGCTTCCACACACACAAAATCAAACTTACGATTTTACCAGAAATGGATTGCTGGTCTAATACACTATCATATTTCACACTGTACTTCCTTCAGCACTGGCAAGTCTGGTTTCTGTAGCAGCTTTCTTCCGACCCTGTCAAAGCCACTAGTGTGAGATTGGCAAAATTAAATGGCCATGGCTTTGTGATAATGGTGTGTAGTGAGCTGGGACTTCACAGAGAGCTCGCCAATAGTGTTCTTAGTCAATTTTGAGTAATCTGAGGGCCATGGATGGCCATGGAGAGCCCAAACTTGGCTTCTGGATTCCAATCGTTTTCTTACTTCATTTTATACCCGTATATTAAGACCAACGTCCACCCCCACCCTCCCACCACCGTCCACCCCACCCTCCCACCACCGTCCACCCCACCCTCCCACCCTATTACTACCACCTGTGATATTATTACCCGCTCGAAAAAAGCTGCTCACAACAGGGCAAATTTTGGGTATCAGAAATGTATACACTCACTCAGTGATAGCTAGTGAACAGACGAACAATTGGTGCAAATTTTGTTTGCACAGCTGTAGGCACTAGGAAGTTATTATACAATGATTCCTTAAAATCGCCATATCTCCTAATAAACCTTTGTGCGTCGAATCCTTGTTTTGTCAAATTCAGTCACATATGGTGCTATGTTAGGGATATAAGGGGACCAAATTTCAGGGTGACACCACATACACAAGTCAAGTTACAGGTGGCCAAGTACATGCAATTGAAAAGGCTATAAGACAGACCGAGTAACATATTATCTTTTCATGGGGAAACTACCTTTAATCATACACTACGATAGTGGTGTATAGTAGGGACCACAAAGCAGTAGGCGTGGCCCACAAAATAATATCACCCAAAAATCACCCTCAATTTCCCCTAACGACGATCAGGCAGTATTGATTAGGTGAAACTAAGCCCAAACAAGCTTTCAGATCGATCCGAAACGCTTTCAACAAGTTGCTACGGAATTTTAAAAATTATTTATTTAACGGAATTTTCTACTGACTGAGTAAGTAACTGACTGACTGATTCCTTCAGACAAGCGTAACTCGATAACGGCTAAGGCTACGGGCTTGATTTTTTCGCTGTTCGACGTCGCTTTGTCCGGACAGGGCGAATTTTTTTTTGGACGCACTTCTGACTTAGAATATTTTTCACGCTTTGTGAACTTACCGTTTTTCTTTGTTTTACGGATTGAAGCAACATTGTTTGCGGAGAAGGAAAAGGTCACACTGAAACTATTAGCCCCTCTGTATTAAGTGTGTTGGTCGTCTTCACAGATGTTGTGAACAACGGACGAGACCTACCTGGATGGACATTTCTTTCCTGCCGCCCTCCTGTCATCTCACAACACTGGCGTGACTCTATTGCTGAAAACTTTGAGTGAAGGCCAAGGTGAAGGCATGAAAGGATAGAAGGACACTTGTAAGAAGGTGTCACAAGTAATAAACACAGTTGGGAACTAAATGTGTAGTATGTGACTGTAATATCCTTGTTTGCTGTATACACTCTGAGAGTGAAACTACCCATAGCTATCTTGTACTTAATTGAATTAAATGTCTATGTATCCTGGTTGTGACCACAGTAGTTTGTCTGTTCTGTGTAAAGTTAACAACATTTTCATTACACTGTATCGTAGTATTGTGTGATAGAATAAAGTTTGCAACTACCAGGGTATGAAATGGCTAGCACTAGCTTTAAGACACTCCAAATAAATTCTGTTTCCCATCCACACCCGCATCTCTTTATTCCCAGCTCTAAGATGTTCCATTATTCCGTATTCTTCCACTATTTTCTGCATACTGTACAGGCTTAATAAAATTGATCTTGTGAGGTTTACCAGCTCACATGTCAGAATGTTATCACTGTTCATGTTTGTGTTATTCTTGCAATGTAAACGATGAAGGTACAAGCTGAAAATGTTATTACGTTGTTTGCTATGGCTGTACCTAGACAAATAATAACTTGAAAAGCTGTCAATTTCATAGTAGAATAATGGAAATATATGGACCGCCCGCCCGCATGCTAAGAGAAACAGAACATTTATTTGAAGTGGCCTTACCAGCTTCATTCAAAGTCTGCAAAATGCAAATGGGATCTACACTGTAAGAGTTTTAAATAATAATTATTGTGTTGTGCCACATCTTTGGCTCTCAGAAGAATTTTGTTTTTGTTCTACAATTGCACTGCACCTTTAAATACTGCTTTGTGAATTCATGATACTGATGCTGTCATTCTTACTAACGTTGTAGGTAACTACATCCTTTGGGTTACATTTTGTCCAGGTTTAGCAGGTCTGATCTGCTTTTGAATAATTATTGGAATGACCACAAATTAGCTAGTAATTAACAGGAATAAATCCCAGACCAGGTAGTGACTTGATCCACAGACTTATTGCAGTATCCATGATCAAATTAACGTATGTTAATACTAACCCGTGACCAAACATCATGCCAATAGCTATCTATCCAGTCTGCAGTTATGAATCATCAAATTTGGAAGACCTATTTCACAATGTGGTCACATAATGGGCATTTAAAGGTAGCATTTTTATTTGCCTGGGAATGTAATTTGCTTAGGCTGACTGTGGTCATGAAATTATAACTGTTTTGGCTTTCTACCCAAAACAAGTTAGCCATCGACCAGACCATGGAACAAGATTGTTATATACGTTGAAGAAAAGTAACGCTTAGTCCTAGCTACTTAAATTTACTGCTCAAAATTTAGATTTAAATCACACAGTTATACTTTAGACCACATGTAATTATTGTTGAAGGCCTTGGTTTGATAATTTAAATGGACTATCAATATAATTGGCAAAAATCAGTTAAATCATTGTACTGGCTATTTCACCAACAAAGGAAGAACCACCACGTCCATCTAGTTTCCACCCAATAATCAAACATGTAAGGGTAATGATGAGACCAAAAAATGTAATCAACTATCAATTAGCCAGCCATGATGTGTACATACACATTGAGTTCAGCTATACATTTGGAGATAAGATGAACATCATTGTAATGACCATTAATGATTGGCTGGATATTGAGGTTGTGCTGCACATCTACCAATTAGTTGATACTTACTTGAGGTCTTACTGGCCCACACTACTTTTATAGATTTTTAAAAAAATTCTTGCCCATATATTGATTTGCAATATCTGATTGGATCTACCAAATCTGACTAGTTAGCACAACCTGCAATTCTGGTATACTACCCCGCAACTTTTTTTTGATTGCTACATCCATACATAATTTCCCTTGCTCCACTTTAGCAATACATTCAGCTGCTTTTGTACAAGGCTGTCAAAAGTAAGATGTCTTCTAGCAGCCTGGTTGATTTCAAGTTATAGATGGACATAACTTTATCATTATCGAACACTTTAATGTGATACCTGAGAATTGCACAAGCATGTACGTACGTATTGGCGCTAACAAATCTAGTCACATATGTGACCGGATTTGCAAAAAGGTACCTTTTTCAAACACAAAATTTGACCCATTTTGTGAACTTTAGAGCTTCATAACGTTTTGATCATGGCATATAATTGCTTGAACTTTTTAATACATGTAGCTACAGTATCTGGCTACATTTTGATACTAAGAGCAAGTTAATCAGTATAAGGAGTCAAGTGTTACATCATTTTGTTTGCTGGTATGTCAAATGTGTGGAAAAGGTACCTTTTCGCAAATCCGGTCACATATATTAATTACTACATCGATGTTAAGAATATTCTATGACTCAGTGATTATTATGTACTAGTTATGTAGTTTACTCTTTAGCAGCTTTTTAAAACAATGTGATAGCACTTACTTTTCCTAGTACACTATTTTGCAGACCTCATACACACACTCCAAGATGTCTCATGTATGCATATACAGTAATGCATAAGTATTGTACTGGTTTCTTGTGTACGTATATACGACTGGCCCTTCATGGTTTTCTAACTAACTAAACATCATTTCCAACAAAGCCATAGCTATAGAAGTGCCAAAGCTGCAGAAACCAGGCTCTACAGTTTTGTGCAACAAAGAGCAGAATGTGGTGGTCTATTTAGCCAGCAATTCAAAAGATGAGTTTGATTTTGTGTTCGTGGAAGCCAAATCAATATGTGAACAAGACAAGTACATACATACATAGTGATACCTTATAGTGCTTAATATAGTAATACTCACATTGAGTAACAAACATAGTTAAGGTGTACTTGACAACCTCATTGAGACTACCTCATTATAGTGACGGTGTCAAGTATGTCCCTAGTAAAGATGTCCTGCATGACCTCATTAATAAGACTACTTCATTTTGGTCCCAAACATAGCTAAGGTGTACTTGACAACCTCAGTAATAAGACCACCTCATTATAGTGACCATGTGAAGTAGGTCCCAAACGTAGCTAAGGTGTACTCAGTAATAAGACCACCTCATTATAGTGACCATTTCAAATAGGTCCCAAACATAGCTAATTAATAAGAGCACCTCATTATAGTGTCAAGTACATCCCAAACATGATCTAAGATGTACTGCATGACCTCATTAATAGGACCACCTCATTACAGTGACCATGTTGAGTAGCTAGGTTCCAAACATAGCTAAGGTATACTCGACAAGCTCATTAATAAGATTATCTCATTTAAAGTGACCAACTCAAGTAGGTCCCACACATAGCTCATGTGTATTTTAAGACCTTGTTGAAAGATCACCTCATGATATAACGTGCATGTTAAGTAGGTCTGAAGCCTTAGCTAAAGTATAATTATATACTTCATGCATAATACAAGTACCATTTTTACGTAGCTAAACACCACCACACCTTTACCAGTGACCGAATTTGAGCAGTGTCATAATAAAAAACAACAACATTGTTTTATACTGAGTATACTGAGTAGTGGTCAAGTTTGAATAGTTGTTGCATCAATTTTGTGAACAAGTGTAATAAATGCTAACACAAGTACAGTGAAACCTCAGTCTATAACCTGATGCTCAAAAGATTGTATATTTTATTAAGGCTAAATTTGAACTAAAATTATAATCAAGGTTGCTTGACTATCGAGGTATAGTGTTAGATAATTTGAGGATGTGCCCACAGTGGTCGGGACCAGCTGCCACTGAATTACAACAATACTGCCCCCACTACTCACCATAATATACCAACTGCTACATATTCACCACTAATGTATGCAAGTTTATAGCTAAGGCCATGCACTCCAATCTGTTTCCCATCCTGGACTAAAGCATATTTACATGCGGATGGCTGATTCATTTCTATTATTTCATTATAAGATTAACAGCTTTTCAAGCCATTATTTGCCTAGCACAACCATAAAAGCATGCTTAAGCTTGTCCCTTCCTTTTCAAGTTGCAAAAATGGCACAGACGTGAAGTTTGTGCCGATTTGATAGCACTGCTGACACTGTCTCAAAATGGGTCTGTCAGTATGCAAGAATAACCAGAAAATAATGGAAGAATACAGAATAATGGAATAGTTAGGACTGACAGTAACTAGATGCAGGCGACAGAGAATTTATTTGGAGTGGCCTAAGGCCCCACACATTTTTCCGTTTCTTGTATTCTAAACCTGGGTACATCTTTGATGATTGATGGAACAGGCAGTACAGTGTTAGACTACTGGATAACAGATGTGTCCAATCATAAAAGAGATTTCACTGTAGTGGAGCTCCACAGATGTTATAGCAAAAAAAACTATTCTTATAGTACACAAGTAACAATATTTTCAAATCCACTGAGTAGCTACATATTGTAAAATTAGTGACATGCATGCAGGCTTTCAGATCTGGTTGCTGTATTAAGATACTGTAAAATAAACATTTAGATACCCAGAGTCTACCATCCTCTGTTGTTTGGTCACCATTCACACAATCTAACATAGACAAGATTGAAAAGGTACAAGGTAAGGTTGCTAGATTTGTTTTTAATGATTATTATAGATATTCTAGCTTAACTAACATGCTCAACTGCTTAAAATGGGAATCCCTTGAACACAGAAGAACTAAGTCTACCATTATCATGTTCTACAAAATCATCAAAAATATTGTTTCAGCTGACTTTTCCAATTATCTTCATAGACGTTTTACCAGGACAAGAGGTCATCAAATGAGATTTATGACTATTCCTGCTAAAAGAAACACCTACTATCACTCCTTCTTACCCACAGCTATTCGACTATGGAAGTCTCTGTCTGAAGAAAAAGTTACTTCTCCTAACTTACATTTATTTATTAACTTATTAAGTGTATGTTAACTTGATATGCACTACACTCCTATTTGAGTCTTGCATTACTAAAATTAAAATTAAAATAAAATTACAGCTCTCAACAGTCACATACTACACATTCAGTGTTTATTACTTGTGACACCTTCTTACAAGTGTCCTTCTATCCTTTCATGCCTTCACCTTGGCCTTCACTCGAAGTTTTCAGCGATCGAGTCAAGCCAGTGTTGTGAGATTACAGGAGGGGGGCAGGGAAGAAATGTCCATCCAGGTAGGTATCGTCCGTTGTTCACAACATCTATGAAAACGACCAACACACCTGTGACCTTTTCCTTCTCCGCAAACAATGTTGCTTTCCGTAAAACAAAGAAAAACGGGATAAGTTCACAAAACATAAAAATTTTTCTAAGTCAGAAGTGCGTACAAAAAAAAATTCGCCCGGACAGGTGCCTTTTGGCATACCGCAGTACGTGCAATGCATTCTTCATGGACTTACCAGTGTCCTCCTTTATGTCCTATTCATCTTTGGTGACAGCGAAAAGTGTCAATTTGGCGATAGCACGTGATGGCTTCCCTTCACGTAACGGAAATCGTCCGTAATTTTCATAGCGGCTATTTTGATAGCAGAGGGTTTTTTTTAACCAGGGCTTGATGGACTGCCCTTTCCTACCACCCCCAGCACAGATTGCAAGTGCTGGCCAACTGAACAAAATTAAGCAGACAATTGGGACTCATTCCACAGTCACTAAGTCCACTGACTGTGGAGTCCTGGTGTAAACACCAATGGAAGACCGTGCCCCACGAATACACTGAATTGCCGAGCAAAACAACGAAAAGCTCAGGCGATTGAACTTTGTGGGGCAATTGAGCTCAGGCAATTGAGCTCAGGCAATTGAGCTCAGGCAATTGAGCTTTGTGGGGCAAAGCAGAGGTGCTCGAAAAGCTCAGGCAATTGAGCTTTGTGGGGCAATAGCAGAGGTGCTTGTCAAACAGTTCTTGATTCGTACTGTTGTGTAATGGGTTGAACACAGCCAACAACAAAGCGTAATGGATACTTCACTTTTCATACGATAATTGATATAACTGGGGCGCGCGAAATCTTTTCTTTTGGAATGTGTCTCGGTGTGCAGAGGTGCTTTTCGAACAGTTCTTGATTCGAAAATGCTGCGTAACGGGTTGAATATAGCTGACAACGAAGCGTAATGGATACTTCACATTTCAGACGATAATTGGGGTGCGCGGCGCCATTTCAGATGCGGTATGCGTGGATTCACCAGTCATAATAATTCTTGTCGAGATGAACTAGTAACATTTATTATTAGTAGTAATTGTAGAATACGTAATGTAAGTTATTTATAGATAGTAATCACGTGATTATGCCACGCTTGTACATGTGATCAACAAGAGTTGTAGTGTGATATTTGTATCGTCTTCCTCCCAAGTAATCCTACGCGTATTGAGCGAACCAGTGTTCTTATCGTGACATTCCCTCACATTTTTTGGTGCTGTGACTAGTCCGCTACGCATTCAACAGTTTGTTCATTGAGAAACTCAAGAAACTTCGCGCCTCTCGCCGCGCACACCAATCACATCTTACGAAGACTCTCACAAGCGTCACAGAAGCACTAGAGAAGGGCAGTAGTGAGCCACTAACAGACCTTCAAGCGATCACTTTGACCACCACGTTGGAAGGTTTGCAACGCAGGAAAGAAATTTTGACGAACCTCGTTGGAAAAATAACAGTGCTGATTGAACAAGAAGAAGAATTAGAGGCAGATATCTACGAGTGCGAAGAAATTCAAACCAATATCGTCGAAAAGATTGTTCAACTTCAGTTTCTACTTCGCTCTCACGCAACTCGTCCTTCAAAACCAGTATCGCCTGCAGTTACAGATGTTCCGACGACCTCAATACCGCCAGTCACCCCTCAACCTACAAACACTAGCTCACAGTCTGTCACTGAACAAGGAGACCTAACTCACATAGAAGACACTCCACAACAGCCACCCACTGATTCAACAGCCACTACACTCACACAGAACCCAGTCTCTGGATACAACGTGAGTCGTCTACCTAAGCTTAACATTCCAATGTTTACTGGAGACCACCTAATGTGGCAACCATTTTGGGACAGTTTTTGATGTGGCCATCAACTCAAACCCTGTATTAAGCGATGTACAAAACCTGAATTATCTCAGAGCTCAATTACAAGGGGACGTGGCCAGAGTGATATCAGGTTTTCCTCTCACCAATAACAATTATTTACCATCAGTTGAACTACTTCGTAGTCGATTTGCTCAACCTCACAAGTTGGTCAATGCTCATATGCAGGCACTCATCGACCTACCAAGCCCTAGTAACTCTCTCACTAGCTTGCAACAGTTTCACGATTCTATTGAGAGCCACACCAGAAGCCTTACTGCACTTGGAAAGAACAGTGACTCCTACGGTGATTTACTTGTGCCCACACTGTTAAAAATAGGGTGTAATCCAATCGCCTTTGGGGGAGTTCTAACTGCTGTTTAAATTAAACTCCTTTGAAGGGAGTTGTAGTACTCCCCAGGGGTGTTCTAGGAGCAACTAAAAGGTGTTACAAGGGCATTTCAACACTCCCTAAGGGTGTCTAGGAATAGCTATAAAGGTGTTCTAGTGCTCTCCATGGTGGCATTTTGTTGAAAAGAAATGTAGGCTTGCTATAGCATTCCAGTAACCTTCATGTTGATTTCAATTTATACTCAATGACTACCAACAACAAAGCACATTAGCAGTATGCAATAATATATTTGCAACACCTTATACTTACCACATAGTTGTTTCCAAGTCACTCTTATAGAAGTTAGGAAACTGTACTTATAACCTAATTTTCAATAGAAGCATCCAATTGTGGGTTTCAATATACCTAGGTGTAGGCAAACACCCTTACAGTGGCTTAGCTATTATTGGGGAGTAAAATGACATTTGTGGTGTTCAACAACACCCCAAGTGCTACAATACTCCCCCAGGGTGTTGTAAATACCATGGGTGTACATGAACACCTTTACGATGGGTGTACCTGTAACACCTCGTTTTAACAGTGAGCCCATCACTCTTGGGAAACTGCCTACTGAGATTAAGAGAAACCTAGCCAGAGAGCGGCAAAGTGAAGAATGGACACTTGGTGAGCTACAATGTGCACTACTTGTGGAAATTTGTATTCTAGAAACCACTACATCTACTTCCCATAAGCATCCTACTGCTTCATTCCTTGCTAGCGCCCATAACACTAGTAACCCACACTGTGAAAAAAGAGGGATATAAGATGGTATTTCCAGTGGCTTATTGAATACAAAAAAGCTTGATATAATCTGTAGTATATTAACGATCACATGTAAGGCTTTAGTTAATGTGTTAAACATACTGAACCCATATATGTGATGGTATAGTGTGGGCATTATATTTGATATAAGTTATTTTAGGTAACGTGGTAAATAAACTGAAACCATATATGTAATAGTATAGTATGCATTATACTAAAGTATAACATGAGTATAATGCAGGGTTTATATTAAGGCTTATTTGTATTCAATAAGCCACTGGAAATACCATCTTATATCCCACCTTTTTCACAGTGCCAGAGATCAAGAGGAAGTATCCGTGTGTTTATTGTTCTGGTTCTCACCCTCCATCCAATTGTGTAGCCATTACTGACCCTAAGAAACATTTGGAAATAGTCAAACATCAACGACTATGCTTTAATTGCCTAGCTCATCACAAGAGCTCACAGTGCCAATCGAAGAACCGGTGCCGCAACTGCAAACGTAAGCACCACATAAGTCTTTGCACAGCTGTTGATAGTGAGATAAGTTCCAAGCAACAACAACCATCACCAACTGTAGTACCACCTCCTACCACTGAGACTACTACACAGAATCCAGTTTTGCCAAACACTGCAGTCACCACCATTTCCTCTACCTCACAAGAGACAATTCTTCACTCTAACAACAGAAATTTATGTTTACTCAAAACTGCTGTTGCCACTGTTTCCAGTTCTAATTGTCGTGCTGAAGCAAATGTTTTATTTGACGAAGGTTCACAACGATCTTTCATGTCACAGTCTCTGGCGAACACTTTACAGTTACAGTTACAGCCACTCAAGAAAGAGATGATTTATCTATCAGCATTTGCGTCATGACACCATCACCTCAACATTTGGAAGTAGCAAAGATCTATCTTGAAACTAAGATTGGCATCAAGCTACCATTATCTGTTCTGATCGTACCAACCATTCCTTCCCCTCTTCAGAACGCTGTTCAATCACAACTTACCCAGTTACCATACCTACAAGGG
This sequence comes from Dysidea avara, assembly GCF_963678975.1. NCBI lineage: Eukaryota > Metazoa > Porifera > Demospongiae > Dictyoceratida > Dysideidae > Dysidea > Dysidea avara. Next base: position 7,443,077 of record NC_089273.1, on the reverse strand, counting down.
CTTACACTTGCCCACCCAGTTACCTCTGAGAATGAATTTGAGCTGTCATTGCTTATTGGAGCAAATCATTACTGGGACGTCATTGAGGATCACATCATCCGAGGAAATGGACCCACAGCCATGAAATCGAAATTAGGATATGTACTTTCAGGGCCACTCCCACAAAAATTGTTGACACAACCACAAGTGCTCTCCACATTGCTGCTCTACAGACCAACGAATATGACTTGCAAAGGTTCTGGACTATTGAGGCATCTGGTACATCACCTTCCTGTAACACCGACAATGAACCAATACAGTCCTACATTGACTCTTGTATTTCGAGAAATGATGATGGATCCTATACTGCAAGATTTCCGTGGAAGGAAACTCATCCTCCCTCACCAAATAACAGATCTATATGTGAGAAAAGAACATGCTCCCTAGTCAACAAGTCAGTGCAAACTCCTAAACTGTTACATGTTTATGACAGCATCCTGAATGAACAAGAACAACGAGGTTTTATTGAACAAGTACCAATACCAACATTCACCAAGAATTGTCACTACATACCACATCATGCTGTCAGAAAGGACTCAACTACAATGTCAATACGAATCGTTTACGACAGTAGTTGTCATGAATCCAAGGACTCACCAAGCTTAAATGATTGTTTAGAGATTGGCCCAACATATCTTACTGACATGTGTTCTGTTCTCTTTAGGTTCAGAGGTCACAGTTTTGGTATCTCAACAGACATTGAAAAGGCCTTCCTTCACGTCCAGCTCCACCCCATGACAGGGACTTCACAAGATTCCTATGGCTGTCAGATGTAACCAACCCCAACAGTGAGTTCAAGGTGTACCATTTCAAAGTAGTATTCTTTGGTGCAACCAGTTCACCATTTATGTTACATGCTGTACTGTTTCACCATCTACAACAGTCACACACTCTAACAGCAGCTAACATGCTAAGAAATCTGTATGTTGATAACATAATCACAGGATGTACTACACCACAGCAAGCCACTCAGTTTTATCGTGAATCTAGATCCATCATGTCTGAGGCAAGATTTAACCTTCAAGCTTGGGAATCCAATTGTACCCAACTCAACACTCTAGCACAACAGGAGAGCGTGGCTGATAGCACTACTTAGTCAATGTACTTGGCTTGCAGTGGGACACCGTTACTGATAAACTTCACTTTATCCCAAAGATGATCCATCCTCAGAACCACACTGTCGTTGTAATCACAAAGCGTCAGGTACTCCAGCAATCATCAAGAGTGTTTGATCCCTTAGGTTACTTGGCTCCAGTCACAGTCCAAGCTAAACTGTTCCTTAAGAAACTCTGGCAACACAAGATCAGTTGGGATGACCCACTGGAGAACAGCCTTAAGGATGAATGGCTTACCATAGCCCATGAAATTGAAGATGCCACCACTGTTTCCATGCCGAGACATTATTCTGCTACTAACAGTTCTGATACAAGTCTACAACTACATGTTTTTGCTGATGCCAGTTTGAAAGCTTACGGAACCGTGGCTTACCTCACAGCTGGAGACAAAGTAAACTTCATTATTGCCAAGTCCCGAATAACACCAGTGTAGACTTTAACTTTACCAAGATTGGAGCTGATGGCTGCCGTACTTGCTAGCAGGGTAAGCAAGTTTATTGTTAACTCCTTGTCATTACAGGCCATACCACTACACCTTTGGTCAGACAGTCAGATCGTCCTCTACTGGATTCAAAGTAATAAGAAGCTTCCCTCCTTCGTTTTTCACCGTGTCACTGAGATTAAGGATCTTACCAGCAATGCACCGTGGAGATACTGCCCAACTGATGACAATCCGGCTGACCTTCTGACCAGGGGACTGAGTTCATACGTACTGAAGTCGTCTACACTTTGGTAATCTGGCCCATCATGGCTTACAAGAGACATCCTTTGGCCAACATGGCAGTCATCACCAGATATTCAACTTCATGCTGCTGTAATCACTGCTGAAGAATTTACTCCATCTCAGCCTACTACTGAACCATTGGGACTACACTGTGTCATTGATCTGAAGAAGTTCATCAGCCTTGGTAAGCTTGTTGTCACCACTGCTTATGTCCTCTGTTTCATAGCAAACTGTAAACCTGGTGTAACCAAGCAAACAGGAACACTGATACCACAAGAACTATATCATGCCAAGATGAAATGGGTGAAGAGATGTCAACTTCAAGTGTACGGAAAAGAAATATCCAGTCTCATGTCCACTTCCAAAAGAAGCAAACAATTGACATTGCTGCGACAGTTACGTCTTTTCCTTGATGATGATGGTTTTAGCTGATGTGGAGGGAGAATTCATAATGCACCGCTGAGTCAACTTAACAAGTTTCCGTACCTATTACCACCTAAACACCATCTTACTACCCTCGTCGTACTCAGTACTCACATCAAACTGTACCACACTGGTGTTAATAGCACAGTTACTGCTATAAGACAAGAGTATTGGATTCCCACAGCAAGACAATATGTTAAGAGCTTACTGCGCTGCTGTACCATATGTAAGAGACATCAAGGAAAGCCATACATGGCACCAGATCTAGCACCTCTTCCGCAATCTAGAACACAAGATTTTCCCCCATTTACAGTATCTGGAGTAGACTTCACTGGGGCACTCTATGTCCAACAAGGCAGAGATGAGGTGAAAGTTTATATCTGTTTATTTACGTGTGCCACAACCAGAGCTATACACCTGGAAGTAGTCACCGATTTGTCAACTGAAACATTTTTACTTGCTTTTCGCAGATTTACCAGTCACAAGGGCTTACCTCAAATTGTTATTTCCGACAATGCATCCACTTACCTGTCGGCTGCGGAGGAATTAACTGAGCTGTTCAATTCAATAGATCTAGCAAACACTCTGAGTAAACAAGGAGTAACCTGGAAGTTCATACCAAAGAGGCCCCCCTGGTATGGGGGATTCTGGGAGAGGTTGATCGGGCTAACGAAGAGCTGCCTTAAGAAAGTCTTGAATAGAGCACACATTAATCTCCTAACCCTGCAAACTCTAGTGGTAGAAATTGAAGCCATTCTAAATGACCGACCGCTCACCTATGTCTCAAGTGATGTCCGGGACCCAGATCCGTTAACACCAGCTGATTTACTTTATGGAAGACGTATCACCTCTCTACCCTACAGACATGTTGAGGAAGATGAACTGACAGATCCTACTATTGGAGATGAAGCACAAATCCGGAAGAGAGCTAAGAAACAGGCACTGATCATAGAACATTTTCGTTCCAGATGGAAGCACGAATATCTGACATCGTTCAGAGAATCCCTTAAGACTTCCGGCAACAACCAACAGAAGGTCAAGACAGGTGACATTGTGTTAATACATGATGATAAACTCCATGTGGACTGGAGATTAGCTGTCATTGAAGAGTTTATACCTGGTGGTGATGGACTGATTCGTGCAGCAAACATACGCACCTCAACTGGTAAAACAAACAGACCGATCACTAAGTTATACCCACTAGAAGTCAATACTAATGTGGATTCTACTGTACCTGAAGTGACCAATGCAGTATCTGATGATTCTACTTGTAGCAGCAAGAGATGTACTACCGACTCCTCCACTTTACCTGATAGTCGTCCTCAGAGAGATGCAGCCAGGAGGGGAAGAATGCGAGTTTCAGAGTGGACCAAAATTCTACGTGCCCCCCCGAGGATGTCGAGATGAACTAGTAACATTTATTATTAGTAGTAATTGTAGAATACGTAATGTAAGTTATTTATAGATTGTAATCACGTGATTATGCCACGCTTGTACTGTGATCAACAAGAGTTGTAGTGTGATATTTGTATCGTCTTCCTCCTGAGTAATCCTACGAGTATTGAGCGAACCAGTGTTCTTATTGTGATATTCCCTCACAATTCTTTACAAAAAAGTTAACAAACAAGTACACAGAAAAATTTGGAATTTTCAACTAGAGTAGGGACCATAGCACATCGATAAAAAGTACTGAAACAAGCTGGAGTAGTGCATGATAGTAAATCACAGTAAAACAATAAGAAGTGTTATATCCCTACTGTGCTAAAGATACCATATATAATGGAAATGCACAGTAGGGATATAACACTTCTTATTGCTTTACCATGATTTAATATCGTGCACTACTCCAGCTTGTTTCAGTACTTCTTATTGATGTGCTATGGTTCATACCCTAGTTGAAAATTCCAAATTTTTCTGTGTACTTGTTACTAATAAGTATCATGCTAGAAACAAAATTATGGTGATAGCATAATTTCAGCATTTGAGTACCCCAGATAACAGCACCTGTTCCAATCTCGTTCACTTCACTTCCTCATTTGTGAGACTTAAAGTTGGCCCACCATGCAAGTTCTGCAGCACATTTCACTGACATTGACAGCTATTGGGAGATATTGGGCAACCATATTGTAAAAGGAACAGGTCCATCCACCATGGAATACAAGCTTGGATATCTACTTTCATGGTCACTCCTAAAACAGTCAGGACCCTATGTTGGTAATGCATACACAATCCTAGCACTTAATCTCCAGTTTTCTTACTGTACTGAGCCACCACACCTGACACTATTTCAACCACCACTATCCACAATTTTAGAACATTATTCTAGTAATATATCAGTTGAACCAGTCATGACAACCTATCAGAGGGATCATATGACTCATGGTAGGGATGAATACTATGTAGTTTAGACCTTTCACCCATCTAATCAGTCAGTCTGTGAGTGTCAAACATGAGCACCTGCTGCAAAGGTGGGACATCAACTAGCTTGTTTGTTAAGTTAATTTATGTGGAAGATTAAATACAATTATGAATACAAATTATATATATATATATATATATATATAAATATGTTGTGAGCTACTCTATCTATAACTGTACTCCACAAAAATATTTGTCACTGTATGAATATCATGATGGTGGTTTAAACGGATGTTCCAGGAAGAAGTGGGTCATCAATGTTATTATTACACCAATAAAGTGTTGGAATGTTTTAAACAACTTTATGGTAAAGTAGTTACATGGATGATAGCACTTGAATTATATTTAATTGTTCTTAGTCTAGTAAATAGATACACTCACTGTCTAAGACAGTTTTGGAAATACAGCCATTGTGTGTGGTGGGTTTATCACTATTATATATTTGTGGCTCTATTTTTGTAGTTAAAGTGGTATTTATTTCTATAAATACATTACTCAAATAAGGCATCTTGATCTGACTGTTTATGTCAACTGTGTTATGCAATAGATTAAGTGGGAGTGGTTCCATGTCTTGTTTTTTACCACAAAACTGCAACTAATTGTAGCTGTGTAGATCATTTAGGGGTGTGGTGATGATGCTCTGATCACTTAAGGGTGTGGTTGTCTGATTGTTTATGGGTGCGGTCACAATCATTCACTTTATGAGTTTAGCTACTTGTATCTACTCCCTAGTATTATAGCACAAAGTTGAATCACTTTAAATAGTTTTGTCCAAAGATTCTTGGTATGGTTTAAAAAGGCAACCTAATACAAGAAGCTATAAAATTTTTGAACCTGAAAGGGACAGTCCTTTCGGAGGAAGTAGGAAGTTGGTTGAAAGAAAAGATACATGGATACACATGAATAAAAAAGGATATTCCAGGAAGAAGTGGGTCATCAGTGTTATTATTATACCAATAAAGTGTTGGAATGTTGTAAACAAATTTGTGGTAAGGTATTTATATGGATGATAGCACTTGAATGTTATTTCTTAGTCCATTAGCACTTCTCAGAACTAGTTATATAGCATCAACACAATTCCAGTTGTCACTGATAACGTATAATGCTCATACATGCATGTTCCCATACATGTACTATGGGAAATAAAAATAAGCAGTTAGACAGCATGTAATCATTTACATAAATGTGTGGGGTCCCAAACAGAGATAGGGTATTTAAGGATTGGGATGAACCATAATCATTGACTTGCTTTAACATTTTATTAAAGACATTTTCTTAAATTACATTTGCTTATGGACAATAGACTGCATGTGATGAAAACTCACTGTCAATTAATACTCCAAGTTGTTTTGTGGTTGACTGCTTGTGACTTCCTTAATAGGAGATTCTGTGATACAATATAAGGTATGGTATAGCACTATTTTTATTAATGTATACTATGTACTGTAGAAATTGCAATGTCAAGAGTTAAAAAGAATTTGCCATTTAAGGTGGATCTCATCTAATAGGAAGCCGCATGAAAAGATTATAATGTCATCACAAGAATTTCTTGGTACTTAGATTTGGCATACTATCATGGCATAAGCTAATAGACTAAATTACAATACAATTACAAGTTGCATAACTTAAACTTTTTTTATTATTATTATAGATCACGCCATTGTACTTGTGTGGCCACACTGTGTGATAAAGCTCTAGGCTTTGTTAATCTGTTATTGTTTAGTGCCATCAAAATTTTGTGCAGTGGCCATGAATTCCCTTAAACTTAGTTCCTATACTACTCTACTCACTTTGTGATTGCCTTCTATTATTACTAACAGGTAATTGGTGGTTTATAATAGCACCTTAAATGATGAAGACAGCTTTTCTGCATCAGTTTTCTCTAATATAGTAGTGAGTGAGACTTCTGTATTAAATTTTATGCTGGCTTCTGCAATATACATAGGTGTAATGACCAGTGGTGTAAAGAAAATAATGGCTTGTATAGCTGTAGCAAATAGCAATCTATACTGGATAATGTGGCTCACAAAGCAATCAGTTTTCTTAATGATTTTTGGGCATGTGATTGTGCTGATTTGAACACTTTAAGAATTTAATTAGTCTTGTTCTTGTTTGTTTTTGTGTGCATAACACCATAGTTTATTTTATTATAGATTCCTGGCCATGCCTGGACTGTGCTTTTTAATCACATGTGTCCAGCTACAAAGAAACCACCATATAGGGAGTTCAGCTAAAAGAAGTTACCTTGTAGAGAGTTCAGCTACAAAGAAACCATCATGAAGAAAGTTCAGCTGCAAACAAATCTCCCTGTGGAGAGTTCAGTTAAAAGAAGATACCTTGTAGAGAGTTCAGCTACAAAGAAACCATTCTGTGAAGAGCTCAGCTGCAAACAAATCACCAGTATAGAATTCAGCTACAAACAAATCACCCTGTAGAGAGATCAGCTAGAAGAAATTACCTTGTAGAGAGTTCAGCTACAGTACAAAGAAATCACCATGTAGAGAGTTCAGCTGCAAAGAAATCACCCTGTAGAAAATTCTGCCACAAACAAATTTCCCTGTAGAAAGATCAGTTAGAAGAAGTCACCTTGTAGAGAATTCAGCTGCAAAGAAACCACCATGTAGATAGTTCAGCTGTAAACAAATCATCCTGTAGAGAGTTCGGCTACGAACAGATCACCCGGTAGAGTTCAGCTAGAAACAAGTCACCCTGCAGAGAGATCAGCTAGAAACAAGTCATCCTGTAGAGAGACCAGCTAGAACAAATCACTTTGTATGTAGAAAGTTCAGCTACAAAAAAATCACCCTGTAGATAGGTCAGCTACAAACAAATCTCCCTGTAGAGAGATCAGCTAGAAGAAGTTACCTTGTGGAGAGTTCAGCTACAAAGAAACCATCATGTAGATAGTTCAGCTGCAAACAAATCACCTGTAGAGAGTTCAGCTACAAGCAAATCTCTCTGTAGAGAGATCAGCTAGAAGAAATTACCTTGTAGAGAGTTCAGCTAAAAAGAAACCATCATGTAGAGATTTCAGCTGCAAACAGATCACCTGTAGAGAGTTCAGCTACAAACAAATCTCCCTGTAGAAAGGTCAGCTAGAAGAAGTCACCTTGTAGAGAGTTCAGCTACAAAGAACTATCATGCAGAGAGTTCAGCTGCAAACAAATCACCTGTAGAGAGTTCAGCTACAAACAATTCTCCCTGTAGAGAGATCAGCTAGAAGAAGGTACCTTGTGGAGAGTTCAGCTACAAAGAAACTATCATGTAGAGAGTTCAGCTGCAAACAATCACCTGTAGAGAGTTCAGCTACAAACAAATCTCTCTGTAGAGAGATCAGCTAGAAGAAGTTATCTTGTAGAGAGTTCAGCTACAAAGAAACCATCATGTAGAGAGTTCAGCTACAAACAAATCTCCCTGTAGAAAGGTCAGCTAGAAGCAGTCACCTTGTAGAGAGTTCAGCTACAAAGAACCATCATGTAGGGAGTTCAGCTGCAAACAAATCACCTGTATAGAGTTCAGCTACAAACAAATCTCCCTGTAGAGAGATCAGCTAGAAGAAGTTTCCTTGTAGAGAGTTCAGCTATAAAGAAACCATCATGTAGAGAGTTCAGCTGCAAACAAATCACCTGTAGAGAGTTCAGCTACAAACAAATCTTCCTGTAGAGAGATCAGCTAGAAGAAATTACCTTGTAGAGAGTTCAGTTACAAAGAAGCCACCATGTAGAAAGTTCAGCTGCAAAGAAATCACTCTGTGGAAAATTCAGCCACAAACAAATTGTCCTGTAGAAAGATCAGTTAGAAGAAGTTACCTTGTAGAGAGTTCAGTTACATAGCAACCATTCTGTAAAGAGCTCAGCTGCAAACAAATCACCTGCACAGAATTCAGCTACAAACAAATCACCCTATAGAAAGATCAGCTAGAAGAAGTTACCTTGTAGATTGTTCAGCTACAAACAATTCACCCTGTAGAGAGAGCAGCAAGAAGAAGTTACTTTGTAGAGTGTTCAGTTACAAAGAAACCACCATGGAGAGTTCTGTAATAAGTATATGTATTCGATATATAATTTGTACATTTACTGATAAAATCAGAAATAGTTTAAGTACATCCACTTCATCTTTTCTTCTTCCTGTGGTAAAGACAAAAAGACAGTCCCAAAGCCGGCCTATGGCTGGCTTTGGGGTATACAAATACAAAAATAAGTGAAATCTAACCCAAAACAGCCAAGCTGTAAAAAAAGTGTGTGGCCCTCAAAAAGGCTATGGTGAAAAAAGATGTGAAATCCAAGGTGGCGGCCAAGAAGTGGCGGTGATGGAAGGTTAATGGTAAAACTTTTAATAACGGCAATTTAGGTGAATTTTTTTCCAAGACCAAGTGGCACAAAAATTCACCTGAATTGTCGTTATTAAAATTTTTACCATTAACCTACCAAGACAGCCATTTCTTGGCCGCCACCTTGGATTTCACATCTTTCTTCACCATAGCCTTTTTGAGGGCCACAACCTTTTTTTACAGCTTGGCTGTTTTGGGTTAGATATATATAGAATGTATGCATAAAATACGATGTGTATAAAATGACACGAAGACCTTAATCAGGAATTCCCAACTAATAGTTTCCATTTGTGCCCTTTTCCTAAAACCCTACTTTGATGAATGCAGCTATTCTAATCCAGGATTGATATATGAACTGTTGTGTAGTTTCTGCCCCAAGTGTTTGGTTTTTGCAACTCTGGTACATCTGTATGTATTGTGGCTTTCCTATTTGCATTTTTCTTTCTTCCTGCCAACATGGTGTGCTGGCTTCCGGAACCATACAATATATTAATTTTTACTGTTTCTTGATCATAATTGTGTGACAAGATTTTGGGAAAATGATCCAAATCACACTTTAGAAGACAATTAGAATTTTTCTCAGTATAACTTGTCAAGGATAGCAAGAATCTGTATGAAAATTACATAAAAGATGCAACAATCTATTACCTTTCAGACCATTTCCAGTTCTTGTAGCTGCTGATAGAGCTTCTCGCCAAATATTATGGGCACAATTAAAGTTCAAACATGAGATTACAGGGCTGTGCTGGCTTCTCAGTGGTTGATATTCAGGGTAAAGAACTACCATGAGGCTAGTGAAACTTTGTATGGTTTCAATTTTGCTGTGTTTGCATCTTATTATGATATGGCTTCATGTTTCCTTTGATCCAACTGAATGTGTAAATCAGCTTGTCCTTCATATTTAAGAATTCTGACCTGCTGTGGGGTTTAACTTCCATTCCTGGGGTTTAACTACACCTGTACCATATATTCTCCTTCTATTTTTTTAGTTTGATAGAGATAAAAAGTGCCGCACTGTGGCTGATCTTCCAATGCAAACTGTGCTATATAAGTGATATACCATGCTTTGTGGCTATGTTTACCGTAATTTGGTATATCTTTACACATTCCATGAAATCCTTACCTAAACAGTAAACAATTATGTGATAAAAAGTGTCTACAATTGTTCACCTGAGTTAGTGAAAGAATTTCTATGAACTCATTCTTTTCTCCTTTGTGGGTAACTCAGTAATTACGAGTAGATGGGCATGGCATCGCTAAAGTCTGATTGATGACAGATTTCTACTGATTGTGATCTGTAACAGATACTGTTTCACCACAAATTTCTATCTATAGTTGTTTCATCTACTGTGGTGTAGAATATACCAGTTACATCACGATCATTCAGGATATGACTAAATATACGTGCTCTCCCTCCAGTGCTGCACACTCTTGGGAGTCTTGCATATATTTTAGTCATTTCCCTCGTAAGCATGCTATAGCTGTATAAAATGTGTATATATATATATGTGTGTAGTTGTAGCTAACACAGGCATGAGAGCTTTGCATGAAATATATATATGTCTCACTGCCCGGGTGCAGAGGGAATATATTTCAGGCAGAGCCCAAACACCCCATGTTACAGCTAATATTTAACAATTCCCATTCATATCAGGCTGATAGCCTGCACAGGGTGATCAATCACCCAAGCCAATATGAATGCAGCCACTGCATATAATATGCACGTTTAAAATTTTTGATTATGGGTCAGCAGCTAGTATGATCTGGTTATATTCAGTCATGATGAATGGACAAATCATAGTATTTCCAGAGATATCACAGAGAATTTTGGTTATGTGAGTTTAATGTTTTAATCAGTACTATTAAATCATTTATGAAATAATCACAGAGTTTACTTTAGGTAAGCTTGCTTGTATAGTGGTTACTTCATGCAGAGTGGTAACCTCATGATGGGGGCATAGTCCATATTCAGAAACATTTTCAATTTGTAGGATAGTGAGGATAACAAAACTCTCTCCATCTGAGTGGTTTTCATTGCAAAATCCAGGTCGTGCATACTAATCACATGAGTATTAATCAATCTCTACAGTTGATTTTGACCTTAATGTTTATATAATCGCAGCCAGGGTGGCTCCTTTGATTTGAGATGAGAAAGCGTTACATGTAATATAATTTTCCATATATACTTGTACGTACTTATATGCATGCACATGTGATTTGAAGCCTATATATATATATCTAATCAAAAACAGTCAAGCTGTAAAAAAAAGAGTGCGGCCCTTGAAAAGGCTATGGTGAAAAAAGTTGTGAAATCCAAGGTGGTGGCCAAGAAATGGCTGTGATGGTAGGTTAATGGTAAAATTTTTAATGACGACAATTCAGATGAATTTGGTGCCGCTTGGTCAATTGGCACAAAATTCACCTGAATTGTAGTTATAAAATTTTTTTACCATTAATCTACCATCACAGCCATTTCTTGGCCGCCACCTTGGATTTCAAAACTTTTTTCATCATAGCCTTTTCAAGGGCTGCACTCCTTTTTTTTACAGCTTGGCTGTTTTTGATTAGATTTCACTTCTTTTTGCATTTGTATATCCCAAAGCCAGCCTATGGCCAGCTTTGGGGTTTTTTAACCTATATTTTCTTCTTTACCACAGGAAAAAGAAAAAAGATGAAGCAGATTTTATAAATACTTTAACTCATTCTGATTTTATCAGAAAATGTACAAATTATATATATAATGGATATATTTATTACATGTCAATTAATCCCCACAGGATAATTTGCAGCTGATCTCTTTACTGGGTAACTTGAAATGTAGCTGAACTCTCTACAGAGTGATTTGCTTGTACGTAGATGAACTCTTTACAGGATTCTCTCTAAAGGGTGACTTGACTCTAGCTGAACTCTCTGCAGGGTTATCTGTTTGTAGTTGAATTCTCTACATGGTGATTTGTTTGCAGCCGAACTCTCTACAAGGTAACTTCTTCTAGCTGATCTGTCTACAGGGTGACTTGTTTCTAGCTGGTCTCTCTACAGGGCGATTTGTTTGTAGCTGAATTCTCTACAGGGTGATTTGTTTGCAGCTGAACTCTCTACATGGTGGTTGCTTTGTAGCTGAACTCTCTAAAAGGTGACTTCTTCTAGCTGAACTCTCTACAGGGTGATCTTTTCATAGCTGAACTCTCTACAGGATGATTTGTTTGCAGCTGAACTCTCTACATGGTGATTTCTTTGTAGCTGAACTCTCTACAGGGTGATTTGTTTGTAGCTGAACTCCCTACAAGGTAAATTCTTCTAGCTGATCTTTCTACCGGGCGATTTGTTTGTAGCTGAGTTCTCTACAGGGTGACTTGTTTCTAGCTGAACTCCCTACAGGGTGTTTGTTTGCAGCTGAGCTCTCTACATGGTAGTTTCTTTATAGCTGAACTCTCTACAATGTAACTTCTTCTGACTGAACTCTCTACAGGGTGACTTGTTTCTAGCTAATCTCTCTACAGGGTGTCTTGTTTCTAGCTGAACTCCCTACAGGGTGATTTGTTTGCAGCTGAACTCTCTACATGGTGGTTTCTTTGTAGCTGAAGTCTCTACAAGGTAATTTCTTCTAGCTGATCTTTCTACAGGGTGATTTATTTGCAGCTGAGTTCACTACAGGGTGTTTGTTTGCAGCTGAACTCTCTACATGGTAGTTTCTTTATACCTGAACTCTCTACAATGTAACTTCTTCTGACTGAACTCTCTACAGGGTGACTTGTTTCTAGCTGATCTCTCTACAGGGTGACTTGTTTCTAGCTGAACTCCCTACAGGGTGATTTGTTTGCAGCTGAACTCTCTACATGGTGGTTTCTTTGTAGCTGAAGTCTCTACAAGGTAATTTCTTCTAGCTGATCTTTCTACAGGGTGATTTATTTGCAGCTGAACTCTCTACAAGGTGACTTCTTCTAGCTGAACTCTCTACAGAGTGATTGGTTTTTTTGCAGCTGAACTCTCTACATGGTGGTTTCTTTGTAACCGAACTCTCTACAGAGTGATTTGTTTTTAGCTGAACTCTCTACAGGGTGATCTGTTCGTAGCTGAACTCCCTACAAGGTAACTTCTTCTAGCTGATCTTTCTACAGGTAGGGATCCGCCGATTATGCTCATAATTTTACCTAATATGCTATGCTGCACTGCTAAAAAATTTACCTTTTATGCTTAAATTTATGCTCAATGCTTACCCATTATGCTCAAATTATGCCCAATTATTTATGCCTCAGTTCTCATGCTCTGCTAATAATTTCCAAATTATGGATAAATAGTAAGTGGCTGAAGCACAAACTTACTTGTCAAAATGCATATCACAGAAAAGATCGATATACTCTAATAGAATAGTCATCTATATGATTGTTCTATTAGAGTTACTGACTGTTTTATTAGAGTATATCGATCTTTCTGTGTTAGCTATTTTGATAAGCAAGAATTCATATTATTGCACAAATATTCTACCTATTATGCTAGCATTATGCTCAATGCTTTCAGACACCTATTATGCTCATAATTATGCCAGCATAATCGGTGGGTCCCTATCTACAGGGCGATTTGCTTGTAGCTGAGTTCTCTACAGGGTGATTTGTTGCAGCTGAACTCTCTACATGGTAGTTTCTTTGTGCTGAACTCTCTACAATGTGACTTCTTCTAGCTGAACTCTCTACAGGATAACTTGTTTATAGCTGATCTCTCTACAGGGTGACTTGTTTCTAGCTGAACCCTCTACAGGGGATTTATTTGCAGCTGAACTCTCTACATGGTGGTTTCTTTATAGCTGAACTTTCTACAAGGTGACTTCTTCTAGCTGAACTCTCTACAGGGTGATCTTTTTGTAGATGATCTCTCTACAGAGTGATTTGTTTGTAGCTGAACTCTCTACATGATGGTTTCTTTGTAGCTGAACACTCTACAAAGTAACCTCTTCTAGCTGATCTCTCTACAGGGTGAACTGTTTGCAGCCAAACTCTCTGCAGGGTGATTTAAGAACCCAGTGATTCTCTGCAGGGTTCTTTGCAGCTGAACTCTCTACATGATGGTTTATTTGTAACTGAACTCTCTACAAGGTAACTTCTTCTAGCTGATCTTTCTACAGGGCGGTTTGTTTGCAGCTAAATTATCTACAAGGTGATTTATTTGCAGCCGAACTCTCTACAAGGTAACTTCTTCCAACTGATCTGTCTACAGGGTGACTTGTTTCTAGCTGGTCTCTCTACAGGGCGATTTGTTTGTAGCTGAATTCTCTACAGGGTGATTTGTTTGCAGCTGAACTCTCTACATGGTGGTTGCTTTGTAGCTGAACTCTCTAAAAGGCTTCTTCTAACTGAACTCTCTACAGGGTGATCTTTTCATAGCTGAACTCTCTACAGGATGATTTGTTTGCAGCTGAACTCTCTACATGATGATTTCTTTGTAGCTGAACTCTCTACAGGGTGATTTGTTTGTAGCTGAACTCCCTACAAGGTAAATTCTTCTAGCTGATCTTTCCACAGGGCGATTAGTTTGTAGCTGAGTTCTCTACAGGGTGTTTGTTTGCAGCTGAACTCTCTACATGGTAGTTTCTTTATAGCTGAACTCTCTACAATGTGACTTCTTCTGACTGAACTCTCTACAGGGTGACTTGTTTCTAGCTGAACTCCCTACAGGGTGATTTGTTTGCAGCTAAACTCTCTATATGGTGGTTTCTTTGTAGCTGAAGTCTCTACAAGGTGATACTTCTAGCTGATCTCTCTACAGGATGGCTTGTTTCTAACTGAACTCTCAACAGGGTCATATGTTCATAGCTGAACTTTCTACAGGGTGATTTGTTTGCAGCTGAACTCTCTACATGATGGTTTCTTTGTAACTGAACTCTCTACATGGTGATTTGTTTGTAGCTGAACTCTCTACAGAGTGATCTGTTCATAGCTGAACTTTCTACTGGGTGATTTGTTTGCAGCTGGACTCTCTACATGATGGTTTCTTTGTAGCTGAACACTCTACAAGGTAACCTCTTCTAGCTGATCTCTCTACTGAGTGAACTGTTTGCAGCCGAACTCTCTGAAGGGTGATTTAAACGCTCTACAGGGTGATTTCTTTGCAGCTGAACTCTCTACATGATGGTTTATTTGTAACTGAATTCTCTACAAGGTAACTTCTTCCAGCTGATCTTTCTACAGGGCGGTTTGTTTGCAGCTAAATTATCTACAAGGTGATTTATTTGCAGCCGAACTCTCTACAAGGTAACTTCTTCCAACTGATCTGTCTACAGGGTGACTTGTTTCTAGCTGGTCTCTCTACAGGGCGATTTGTTTGTAGCTGAATTCTCTACAGGGTGATTTGTTTGCAGCTGAACTCTCTACATGGTGGTTGCTTTGTAGCTGAACACTCTAAAAGGCTTCTTCTAACTGAACTCTCTACAGGGTGATCTTTTCATAGCTGAACTCTCTACAGGATGATTTGTTTGCAGCTGAACTCTCTACATGATGATTTCTTTGTAGCTGAACTCTCTACAGGGTGATTTGTTTGTAGCTGAACTCCCTACAAGGTAAATTCTTCTAGCTGATCATTCTACAGGGCAATTTGTTTGTAGCTGAGTTCACTACAGGGTGTTTGTTTGCAGCTGAACTCTCTAAATGGTAGTTTCTTTATAGCTGAACTATCTACAATGTGACTTCTTCTGACTGAACTCCCTACAGGGTGACTTGTTTCTAGCTGATCTCTCTACAGGGTGACTTGTTTCGAGCTGAACTCCCTACAGGGCGATTTGTTAGCAGCTAAACTCTCTACATGGTGGTTTCTTTGTAGCTGAAGTCTCTACAAGGTGACTTCTTCTAGCTGATCTTTCTACAGGGTGATTTGTTTGTAGCTGAATTCTCTACAGGGTGATTTATTTGCAGCTTAACTCTCTACAAGGTGACTTTTTCTAGCTGAACTCTCTACAGAGTGATTGATTTTATTGCAGCTGAACTCTCTACATGGTGGTTTCTTTGTAACTGAACTGTCTACAGGGTGATTTGTTTTTAGCTGAACTCTCTACAGGGTGATCTGTTCGTAGCTGAACTCCCTACAAGGTAACTTCTTCTAGCTGATCTTTCTACAGGAGATTTGTTTGTAGCTGAGTTCTCTACAGGGTGATTTGTTGCAGCTGAACTCTCTACATGGTAGTTTCATTGTGCTGAACTCTCTACAATGTGACTTCTTCTAGCTGAACTCTCTATAGGGTGACTTGTTTCTAGCTGATTTCTGTACAGGGTGACTTGTTTCTAGCTGAACCCTCTACAGGGGATTTATTTGCTGCTGAACTCTCTACATGGTGGTTTCTTTATAGCTGAACTTTCTACAAGGTGACTTCTTCTAGTTGATCTCTGTACAGGGTGATTTGTTTGTAGCTGAACTCTCTAGAGGTGATTTGTTTGTAGCTGAACTCTCTACAAGGTGATACTTCTTGCTGATCTCTCTACAGGATGACTTGTTTCTAACTGAACTCTCAACAGGGTCATATGTTCATAGCTGAACTTTCTACAGGGTGATTTGTTTGCAGCTGAACTATCTACATGGTGGTTTCTTTGTAACTGAACTCTCTACAGGGTGATTTGTTTGTAGCTGAACTCTCTACAGGGTGATCTGTTCATAGCTGAACTTTCTACTGGGTGATTTGTTTGCAGCTGAACTCCCTACATCATGGTTTCTATGTAGCTGAACACTCTACAAGGTAACCTCTTCTAGCTGATCTCACTACAGGGTGAACTGTTTGCAGCCGAACTCTCTGCAGGTTGATTTAAACGCTCTACAGGGTGATTTCTTTGCAGCTGAACTCTCTACATGATGGTTTATTTGTAACTGAATTCTCTACAAGGTAACTTCTTCCAGCTGATCTTTCTACAGGGCGGTTTGTTTGCAGCTAAATTATCTACAAGGTGATTTATTTGCAGCCGAACTCTCTACAAGGTAACTTCTTCCAACTGATCTGTCTACAGGGTGACTTGTTTCTAGCTGGTCTCTCTACAGGGCGATTTGTTTGTAGCTGAATTCTCTACAGGGTGATTTGTTTGCAGCTGAACTCTCTACATGGTGGTTGCTTTGTAGCTGAACACTCTAAAAGGCTTCTTCTAACTGAACTCTCTACAGGGTGATCTTTTCATAGCTGAACTCTCTACAGGATGATTTGTTTGCAGCTGAACTCTCTACATGATGATTTCTTTGTAGCTGAACTCTCTACAGGGTGATTTGTTTGTAGCTGAACTCCCTACAAGGTAAATTCTTCTAGCTGATCTTTCCACAGGGCGATTAGTTTGTAGCTGAGTTCTCTACAGGGTGTTTGTTTGCAGCTGAACTCTCTACATGGTAGTTTCTTTATAGCTGAACTCTCTACAATGTGACTTCTTCTGACTGAACTCTCTACAGGGTGACTTGTTTCTAGCTGAACTCCCTACAGGGTGATTTGTTTGCAGCTAAACTCTCTATATGGTGGTTTCTTTATAGCTGAAGTCTCTACAAGGTGATACTTCTAGCTGATCTCTCTACAGGATGGCTTGTTTCTAACTGAACTCTCAACAGGGTCATATGTTCATAGCTGAACTTTCTACAGGGTGATTTGTTTGCAGCTGAACTCTCTACATGATGGTTTCTTTGTAACTGAACTCTCTACATGGTGATTTGTTTGTAGCTGAACTCTCTACAGAGTGATCTGTTCATAGCTGAACTTTCTACTGGGTGATTTGTTTGCAGCTGGACTCTCTACATGATGGTTTCTTTGTAGCTGAACACTCTACAAGGTAACCTCTTCTAGCTGATCTCTCTACTGAGTGAACTGTTTGCAGCCGAACTCTCTGCAGGGTGATTTAAACGCTCTACAGGGTGATTTCTTTGCAGCTGAACTCTCTACATGATGGTTTATTTGTAACTGAACTCTCTACAAGGTAACTTCATCTAGCTGATCTTTCTACAGGGCGGTTTGTTTGCAGCTGAATTATCTACAAGGTGATTCATTTGCAGCCGAACTCTCTACAAGGTAACTTCTTCTAGATGATCTGTCTACAGGGTGACTTGTTTCTAGCTGGTCTCTCTACAGGGCGATTAGTTTGTAGTTGAAATCTCTACAGGGTGATTTGTTTGCAGCTGAACTCTCTACATGGTGGTTGCTTTGCAGCTGAACTCTCTAAAAGGTGACTTCTTCTAGCTGAACTCTCTACAGGGTGATCATTTCATAGCTGAACTCTCTACAGGATGATTTGTATGCAACTGAACTCTATACATGATGATTTCTTTGTAGCTGAACTCTCTACAGGGTGATTTGTTTGTAGCTGAACTCCCTACAAGGTAAATTCTTCTAGCTGATCATTCTACAGGGCAATTTGTTTGTAGCTGAGTTCACTACAGGGTGTTTGTTTGCAGCTGAACTCTCTAAATGGTAGTTTCTTTATAGCTGAACTCTCTACAATGTGACTTCTTCTGACTGAACTCCCTACAGGGTGACTTGTTTCTAGCTGATCTCTCTACAGGGTGACTTGTTTCGAGCTGAACTCCCTACAGGGTGATTTGTTAGCAGCTAAACTCTCTACATGGTGGTTTCTTTGTAGCTGAAGTCTCTACAAGGTGACTTCTTCTAGCTGATCTTTCTACAGGGTGATTTGTTTGTAGCTGAATTCTCTACAGGGTGATTTATTTGCAGCTTAACTCTCTACAAGGTGACTTTTTCTAGCTGAACTCTCTACAGAGTGATTGATTTTATTGCAGCTGAACTCTCTACATGGTGGTTTCTTTGTAACTGAACTGTCTACAGGGTGATTTGTTTTTAGCTGAACTCTCTACAGGGTGATCTGTTCGTAGCTGAACTCCCTACAAGGTAACTTCTTCTAGCTGATCTTTCTACAGGGTGATTTGTTTGTAGCTGAGTTCTCTACAGGGTGATTTGTTGCAGCTGAACTCTCTACATGGTAGTTTCATTGTGCTGAACTCTCTACAATGTGACTTCTTCTAGCTGAACTCTCTATAGGGTGACTTGTTTCTAGCTGATTTCTATACAGGGTGACTTGTTTCTAGCTGAACCCTCTACAGGGGATTTATTTGCTGCTGAACTCTCTACATGGTGGTTTCTTTATAGCTGAACTTTCTACAAGGTGACTTCTTCTAGTTGATCTCTGTACAGGGTGATTTGTTTGTAGCTGAACTCTCTAGAGGTGATTTGTTTGTAGCTGAACTCTCTACAAGGTGATACTTCTTGCTGATCTCTCTACAGGATGACTTGTTTCTAACTGAACTCTCAACAGGGTCATATGTTCATAGCTGAACTTTCTACAGGGTGATTTGTTTGCAGCTGAACTATCTACATGGTGGTTTCTTTGTAACTGAACTCTCTACAGGGTGATTTGTTTGTAGCTGAACTCTCTACAGGGTGATCTGTTCATAGCTGAACTTTCTACTGGGTGATTTGTTTGCAGCTGAACTCTCTACATCATGGTTTCTATGTAGCTGAACACTCTACAAGGTAACCTCTTCTAGCTGATCTCTCTACAGGGTGAACTGTTTGCAGCCGAACTCTCTGCAGGTTGATTTAAACGCTCTACAGGGTGATTTCTTTGCAGCTGAACTCTCTACATGATGGTTTATTTGTAACTGAATTCTCTACAAGGTAACTTCTTCCAGCTGATCTTTCTACAGGGCGGTTTGTTTGCAGCTGAATTATCTACAAGATGATTCATTTGCAGGTGAACTCTCTACAAGGTAACTTCTTCTAGCTGATCTGTCTACAGGGTGACTTGTTTCTAGCTGGTCTCTCTACAGGGCGATTTAGTTGTAGCTGAATTCTCTACAGGGTGATTTGTTTGCAGCTGAACTCTCTACATGGTGGTTGCTTTGTAGCTGAACACTCTAAAAGGTGACTTCTTCTAGCTGAACTCTCTACAGGGTGATCTTTTCATAGCTGAACTCTCTACAGGATGATTTGTTTGCAGCTGAACTCTCTACATGATGATTTCTTTGTAGCTGAACTCCCTACAAGGTAAATTCTTCTAGCTGATCTTTCTACAGGGCGATTTGTTTGTAACTGAGTTCTCTAAAGGGTGTTTGTTTGCAGCTGAACTCTCTACATGGTAGTTTCTTTATAGCTGAACTCTCTACAATGTGACTTATTCTGACTGAACTCTCTACAGGGTGATTTGTTTCTAGCTGATCTCTCTACAGGGTGACTTGTTTCTAGCTGAACTCCCTACAGGGTGATTTGTTTGCAGCTGAACTCTCTACATGGTGGTTTCTTTGTAGCTGAAGTCTCTACAAGGTAATTTCTTCTAGCTGATCTTTCTACAGGGTAATTTATTTGCAGCTGAGTTCACTACAGGGTGTTTGTTTGCAGCTGAACTCTCTACATGGTAGTTTCTTTATAGCTGAACTCTCTATAATGTAACTTCTTCTGACTGAACTCTCTACAGGGTGACTTGTTTCTAGCTGATCTCTCTACAGGGTGACTTGTTTCTAGCTGAACTCCCTACAGGGTGATTTGTTTGCAGCTGAACTCTCTACATGGTGGTTTCTTTGTAGCTGAAGTCTCTACAAGGTAACTTCTTCTAGCTGATCTTTCTACAGGGTGATTTGTTTGTAGCTGAATTCTCTACAGGGTGATTTATTTGCAGCTGAACTCTCTACAAGGTGACTTCTTCTAGCTGAACTCTCTACAGAGTAATTGATTTTTTTGCAGCTGAACTCTCTACATGGTGGTTTCTTTGCAACTGAACTGTCTACAGGGTGATTTGTTTTTAGCTGAACTCTCTACAGGGTGATCTGTTCGTAGCTGAACTCCCTACAAGGTAACTTCTTCTAGCTGATCTTTCTACAGGGCGATTTGTTTGTAGCTGAGTTCTCTACAGGGTGATTTGTTGCAGCTGAACTCTCTACATTGTAGTTTCTTTGTGCTGAACTCTCTACAATGTGACTTCTTCTAGCTGAACTCTCTATAGGGTGACTTGTTTCTAGCTGATTTCTGTACAGGGTGACTTGTTTCTAGCTGAACCCTCTACAGGGGATTTATTTGCTGCTGAACTCTCTACATGGTGGTTTCTTTATAGCTGAACTTTCTACAAGGTGACTTCTTCTAGCTGATCTCTGTACAGGGTGATTTGTTTGTAGCTGAACTCTCTAGAGGTGATTTGTTTGTAGCTGAACTCTCTACAAGGTGATACTTCTTGCTGATCTCTCTACAGGATAACTTGTTTCTAACTGAACTCTCAACAGGGTCATATGTTCATAGCTGAACTTTCTACAGGGTGATTTGTTTGCAGCTGAACTATCTACATGGTGGTTTCTTTGTAAATGAACTCTCTACAGGGTGATTTGTTTGTAGCTGAACTCTCTACAGGGTGATCTGTTCATAGCTGAACTTTCTACTGGGTGATTTGTTTGCAGCTGAACTCTCTACATCATGGTTTCTATGTAGCTGAACACTCTACAAGGTAACCTCTTCTAGCTGATCTCTCTACAGGGTGAACTGTTTGCAGCCGAACTCTCTGCAGGGTGATTTAAACGCTCTACAGGGTGATTTATTTGCAGCTGAACTCTCTACAAGGTGACTTCTTCTAGCTGAACTCTCTACAGAGTGATTGATTTTTTTGCAGCTGAACTCTCTACATGGTGGTTTCTTTGTAACTGAACTGTCTACAGGGTGATTTGTTTTTAGCTGAACTCTCTACAGGGTGATCTGTTCGTAGCTGAACTCCCTACAAGGTAACTTCTTCTAGCTGATCTTTCTACAGGGCGATTTGTTTGTAGCTGAGTTCTCTACAGGGTGATTTGTTGCAGCTGAACTCTCTACATGGTAGTTTCTTTGTGCTGAACTCTCTACAATGTGACTTCTTCTAGCTGAACTCTCTATAGGGTGACTTGTTTCTAGCTGATTTCTCTACAGGGTGACTTGTTTCTAGCTGAACCCTCTACAGGGGATTTATTTGCAGCTGAACTCTCTACATGGTGGTTTCTTTATAGCTGAACTTTCTACAAGGTGACTTCTTCTAGCTGATCTCTGTACAGGATGATTTGTTTGTAGCTGAACTCTGTACAGGTGATTTGTTCGTAGCTGAACTCTCTACAAGGTGATACTTCTTGCTGATCTCTCTACAGGATGACTTGTTTCTAACTGAACTTTCAACAGGGTCATATGTTCATAGCTGAACTTTCTACAGGGTGATTTGTTTGCAGCTGAACTATCTACATGGTGGTTTCTTTGTAACTGAACTCTCTACAGGGTGACTTGTTTCTAGCTGAACTCCCTACAGGGTGATTTGTTTGCAGCTGAACTCTCTACATGGTGGTTTCTTTGTAGCTGAAGTCTCTACAAGGTAATTTCTTCTAGCTGATCTTTCTACAGGGTAATTTATTTGCAGCTGAGTTCACTACAGGGTGTTTGTTTGCAGCTGAACTCTCTACATGGTAGTTTCTTTATAGCTGAACTCTCTATAATGTAACTTCTTCTGACTGAACTCTCTACAGGGTGACTTGTTTCTAGCTGATCTCTCTACAGGGTGACTTGTTTCTAGCTGAACTCCCTACAGGGTGATTTGTTTGCAGCTGAACTCTATACATGGTGGTTTCTTTGTAGCTGAAGTCTCTACAAGGTAACTTCTTCTAGCTGATCTTTCTACAGGGTGATTTGTTTGTAGCTGAATTCTCTACAGGGTGATTTATTTGCAGCTGAACTCTCTACAAGGTGACTTCTTCTAGCTGAACTCTCTACAGAGTAATTGATTTTTTTGCAGCTGAACTCTCTACATGGTGGTTTCTTTGCAACTGAACTGTCTACAGGGTGATTTGTTTTTAGCTGAACTCTCTACAGGGTGATCTGTTCGTAGCTGAACTCCCTACAAGGTAACTTCTTCTAGCTGATCTTTCTACAGGGCGATTTGTTTGTAGCTGAGTTCTCTACAGGGTGATTTGTTGCAGCTGAACTCTCTACATTGTAGTTTCTTTGTGCTGAACTCTCTACAATGTGACTTCTTCTAGCTGAACTCTCTATAGGGTGACTTGTTTCTAGCTGATTTCTGTACAGGGTGACTTGTTTCTAGCTGAACCCTCTACAGGGGATTTATTTGCTGCTGAACTCTCTACATGGTGGTTTCTTTATAGCTGAACTTTCTACAAGGTGACTTCTTCTAGCTGATCTCTGTACAGGGTGATTTGTTTGTAGCTGAACTCTCTAGAGGTGATTTGTTTGTAGCTGAACTCTCTACAAGGTGATACTTCTTGCTGATCTCTCTACAGGATAACTTGTTTCTAACTGAACTCTCAACAGGGTCATATGTTCATAGCTGAACTTTCTACAGGGTGATTTGTTTGCAGCTGAACTATCTACATGGTGGTTTCTTTGTAAATGAACTCTCTACAGGGTGATTTGTTTGTAGCTGAACTCTCTACAGGGTGATCTGTTCATAGCTGAACTTTCTACTGGGTGATTTGTTTGCAGCTGAACTCTCTACATCATGGTTTCTATGTAGCTGAACACTCTACAAGGTAACCTCTTCTAGCTGATCTCTCTACAGGGTGAACTGTTTGCAGCCGAACTCTCTGCAGGGTGATTTAAACGCTCTACAGGGTGATTTATTTGCAGCTGAACTCTCTACAAGGTGACTTCTTCTAGCTGAACTCTCTACAGAGTGATTGATTTTTTTGCAGCTGAACTCTCTACATGGTGGTTTCTTTGTAACTGAACTGTCTACAGGGTGATTTGTTTTTAGCTGAACTCTCTACAGGGTGATCTGTTCGTAGCTGAACTCCCTACAAGGTAACTTCTTCTAGCTGATCTTTCTACAGGGCGATTTGTTTGTAGCTGAGTTCTCTACAGGGTGATTTGTTGCAGCTGAACTCTCTACATGGTAGTTTCTTTGTGCTGAACTCTCTACAATGTGACTTCTTCTAGCTGAACTCTCTATAGGGTGACTTGTTTCTAGCTGATTTCTCTACAGGGTGACTTGTTTCTAGCTGAACCCTCTACAGGGGATTTATTTGCAGCTGAACTCTCTACATGGTGGTTTCTTTATAGCTGAACTTTCTACAAGGTGACTTCTTCTAGCTGATCTCTGTACAGGATGATTTGTTTGTAGCTGAACTCTGTACAGGTGATTTGTTCGTAGCTGAACTCTCTACAAGGTGATACTTCTTGCTGATCTCTCTACAGGATGACTTGTTTCTAACTGAACTTTCAACAGGGTCATATGTTCATAGCTGAACTTTCTACAGGGTGATTTGTTTGCAGCTGAACTATCTACATGGTGGTTTCTTTGTAACTGAACTCTCTACAGGGTGATTTGTTTGTAGCTGAACTCTCTACAGGGTGATCTGTTCATAGCTGAACTTTCTACTGGGTGATTCGTTTGCAGCTGAACTCTCTACATCATGGTTTCTATGTAGCTGAACACTCTACAAGGTAACCTCTTCTAGCTGATCTCTCTACAGGGTGAACTGTTTGCAGCCGAACTCTCTGCAGGGTGATTTGAATGCTCTACAGGGTGATTTCTTTGCAGCTGAACTCTCTACATGATGGTTTATTTGTAACTGAACTCTCTACAAGGTAACTTCTTCTAGCTGATCTTTCTACAGGGCGGTTTGTTTGCAGCTGAATTATCTACAAGATGATTCATTTGCAGGTGAACTCTCTACAAGGTAACTTCTTCTAGCTGATCTGTCTACAGGGTGACTTGTTTCTAGCTGGTCTCTCTACAGGGCGATTTGTTTGTAGCTGAATTCTCTACAGGGTGATTTGTTTGCAGCTGAACTCTCTACATGGTGGTTGCTTTGTAGCTGAACACTCTAAAAGGTGACTTCTTCTAGCTGAACTCTCTACAGGGTGATCTTTTCATAGCTGAACTCTCTACAGGATGATTTGTTTGCAGCTGAACTCTCTACATGATGATTTCTTTGTAGCTGAACTCCCTACAAGGTAAATTCTTCTAGCTGATCTTTCTACAGGGCGATTTGTTTGTAACTGAGTTCTCTACAGGGTGTTTGTTTGCAGCTGAACTCTCTACATGGTAGTTTCTTTATAGCTGAACTCTCTACAATGTGACTTATTCTGACTGAACTCTCTACAGGGTGATTTGTTTCTAGCTGATCTCTCTACAGGGTGACTTGTTTCTAGCTGAACTCTCTACAGGGTGATTTGTTTGCAGCTGAACTCTCTACATGGTGGTTTCTTTGTAGCTGAAGTCTCTACAAGGTAACTTCTTCTAGCTGATCTTTCTACAGGGTGATTTGTTTGTAGCTGAATTCTCTATAGGGTGATTTATTTGCAGCTGAACTCTCTACAAGGTGACCTCTTGTAGCTGAACTCTCTACAGAGTGATTGATTTTTTTGCAACTGAACTCTCTACATTGTGGCTTCTTTGTAACTGAACTGTCTACAGGGTGATTTGTTTTTAGCTGAACTCTCTACAGGGTGATCTGTTCGTAGCTGAACTCCCTACAAGGTAACTTCTTCTAGCTGATCTTTCTACAGGGCGATTTGTTTGTAGCTGAGTTCTCTACATGGTGATTTGTTGCAGCTGAACTCTCTACATGGTAGTTTCTTTGTGCTGAACTCTCTACAATGTGACTTCTTCTAGCTGAACTCTCTACAGGGTGATTTGTTTCTAGCTGATCTCTCTACAGGGTGACTTGTTTCTAGCTGAACCCTCTATAGGGGATTTATTTGCAGCTGAACTCTCTACATGGTGGTTTCTTTATAGCTGAACTTTCTACAAGGTGACTTCTTCTAGCTGATCTCTGTAAAGGGTGATTTGTTTGTAGCTGAACTCTGTACAGGTGATTTGTTTGTAGCTGAACTCTCTACAAGGTGATACTTCTTGCTGATCTCTCTACAGGATGACTTGTTTCTAAGTGAACTCTCAACAGGGTGATCTGTTCATAGCTGAACTTTCTACAGGGTGATTTGTTTGCAGCTGAACTCTCTACATGGTGGTTTCTTTGTAACTGAACTCTCTACAGGGTGATTTGTTTGTAGCTGAACTCTCTACAGGGTGATCTGTTCATAGCTGAACTTTCTACTGGGTGATTTGTTTGCAGCTGAACTCTCTACATGGTGGTTTCTTTGTAGCTGAACTCTCTACAACGTAACTTCTTCTAGCTGATCTTTTTACAGGGCATGTTTGTTTGTAGCTGGGTTCTCTACAGGGTGATTTGTTTGCAGTTGAACTCTCTACATGGTAGTTTCTTTGTAGCTGAACTCTCTACAAGGTGACTTCTTCTAGCTTATACAGAGTGACTTGTTTCTAGATGAACTCTCTACAGGTTGACTTACATGTAGCTGAATTGTCTATCATATTAACTGTTTGTAGCTGAATTCCGTACAGAATATCTTGCAATGTAATATAATTCTATAATGGAGTAAGTTATAAATGTAGCTAAATGCTCTATTAGGGTGACTGTTCTATTAGAGTGTCTCGATCTCGCATTTGCAACACGTAGTTGCCTTTCGAATCATAACTCAGTGGTTTGTAATCCAATTCTTCTGTACTACTGGAAGGACTTTCTATGATGATTATTCCAGCTACATACTGATTTTCAGCTCATTGCTCTAAGCGGTTTGCCTAGTAGATGTGAAAACTAATAGTTTTTTTATTCAGAAAAATCGATCGCGTAATTTTGACACAGGTTGGGTTTTGTGTCATATATCCATGGTCTTTATCTAAATTCCTTTCAAACCACAAAAAGGCACTCCTACGATGGTTACTCCATCTACATATCAATTTTCAACTCATTTCTCCAAGGGGTTTACCCTGTAGGCGTGACAGACCTTCGACCTTATCTTACGCACATAATTGGTCATAACTCCGTGAATGTTGATCAGATTCCTACCAATGTTGGTACTGAGATCCGCCTTAATGAGCTCTTCAAGTGTGCCAAATTTTAGCCCTATCCGAGTACGAATTCGTGTTTTATGGCAGATTTTGTGAAGTGTGCGAAATGAAGAAGATGAAGAAAAAGAAGAAAAAAACGAAGAAATTAAAACGAAATTTTATTCGCTCGTATCTCGGAATTGGCTGGACCAATTTCCTTCAAATTTGGTATGTAGACTCCCATAACTGGCCGGCACGTCTGTAGCAAATTTGGTTCCAATCGGATAAGGGATCACAGAGCTACATAGGTGTGAAAATTGCATTTTCTTTCTGCCTGTTAATATACTCACGGTGTGGCGCGCCGGCTTCTTGGGCCGCACGACACACTATCGTGTGTCTTGATATGTACCTGGTGGCACATCTGAAGTTTCATGTGATCATGGTACTGTATACACTGTATATACCAGGATGATGTGAAGCTTCAAATACAATTCCAGGTATATATTTTGGCATCTATCCCTCAAACCACAGGTAAGTATATATAATTTATAGTTATGACATGCTTAAGAAGGATATGACTAAAATATATGCATGATTCACAAGAGCGCACAGCGCTTGAGTGAGAGTACGTATATTTAGTCATATTCCAAGTAATCGTGTTATAACTGTTATATTCTACACCCCAGTAGATGAAAACAATTATAGATAGTACGTTATAGTGAAACAGCACCTCCTGGAGATAGAAATCTATAGAAATTCTTGATGGATCAGACGTTTTACACTTTTAGCGGTTCCACATCCACATAGTAGTGATTAGTGAGTTATCCACGAAGGAGACACATGTTCAACGAAACTTGTTCCAGTTCCTGAGGTGAATGATTGTTGGTTGATTTACTTGTTATTAGAGACTTGTTTACCATTTAGATATTGATTATTTTTGCGGAATGTGTGAAGTTAAACCATATCTAATCCAAAACAGCCAAGCTGTAAAAAAAGAGTGCGGCCCTGAGAAAGGCTATGGTGAAAAAAGATGTGAAATCCAAGGTGGCGGCCAAGAAATGGCTGTGATGGTAGGTTAATGGTAAAAATTTTAATAACAACAATTCAAGTGAATTTTGTGCCAAGACCAAGCGGCACCAAATTCACTGAATTGTTGTTATTAAAATTTTTACCATTAACCTACCATCACAGCCATTTCTTGGCCGCCACCTTGGATTTCACATCTTTTTTCACCATAGCCTTTCTCAGGGCCGCACTCTTTTTTTACAGCTTGGCTGTTTTGGATTAGATTTCACTTCTTTTTGTATTTGTATACCCCAAAGCCGTCCATAGGCCGGCTTTAGGGCTTTTTAACCTGTCATTGTTTCTTTACTACAGGAAGAAGAAAAGATGAAGCAGGGTGATTTCTTTGTAGCTGACCTCTCTGCAAGGTGGTCCTTCTAGCTGATCCCTCTACCGGATGACTTGTTTGTAGTTGAACTCTCTACAGGGTGATTTGTTTGTAGCTGAACTCTCTACAAGGTAACTTCTTCTAGCTGATCTTTCTACAGGATGACTTGTTTCTAGCTGATCTCTCTACAGGGTGACTTGTTTGTAGCTGAACTCTCTACAGGGTGATTTGTTTGTAGCTGAACTCTCTACAATGTAACTTCTTCTAGCTGAACTCTCTACATGGTGACTTGTTTGTAGCTGAACTCTCTACAATGTAACTTCTTCTAGCTGAACTCTCTACAAGGTAACTTCTTCTAGCTGATCTTTCTACAGGGTGATTTGTTTGTAGCTGAACTCTCTACAATGTAACTTCTTCTAGCTGAACTCTCTACAAGGTAACTTCTTCTAGCTGATCTTTCTACAGGGTGATTTGTTTGTAGCTGAATTCTCTACAGGCGATTTGTTTGCAGCTGAACTCTCTACATGGTAGTTTCTTTGTAGCCGAACCCTCTACAGTGTAACTTCTTCTAGCTGAACTCTCTACGGGTGGCTTGTTTCTAGCTGATCTCTCTACACGGTGACTTGTTTCTAGCTGACCTTTCTACAGGGTGATTTGTTTGTAGCTGAATTCTCTACAGGGCAATTTGTTTGCAGCTGAACTCTCTACATGGTAGTTTCTTTGTAGCCGAATTCTCTACAGTATAACTTCTTCTAGCTGAACTCTCTACGGGTGGCTTGTTTCTAGCTGATCTCTCTACAGGGTGACTTGTTTCTAGCTGAACTCTCTACATGGTGATTTGTTTGTAGCTGAACTCTCTACAAGGTAACTTCTTCTAGCTGATCTTTTTACAGGGTAATTTGTTTGCAGCTGAACTCTCTACATGGTAGTTTCTTTGTAGCTGAACTCTCTACAATGTAACTTCTTCTAGCTGATCTTTCTACAGGGTGATTTGTTTGTAGCTGAATTCTCTACAGGGCGATTTGTTTGCAGCTGAACTCTCTACATGGTAGCTTCTTTGTAGCTGAACTCTCTACAATGTAACTTCTTCTAGCTGAACTCTCTACGGGTGGCTTGTTTCTAGCTGATCTCTCTACAGGGTGACTTGTTTCTAGCTGACCTTTCTACAGGGTGATTTGTTTGTAGCTGAATTCTCTACAGGGCGATTTGTTTGCAGCTGAATTCTCTATATGGTAGTTTCTTTGTAGCTGAACTCTCTACAATGTAACTTCTTCTAGCTGAACTCTCTACGGGTGGCTTGTTTCTAGCTGATCTCTCTACACGGTGACTTGTTTCTAGCTGACCTTTCTACAGGGTGATTTGTTTGTAGCTGAATTCTCTACAGGGCAATTTGTTTGCAGCTGAACTCTCTACATGGTAGTTTCTTTGTAGCCGAATTCTCTACAGTATAACTTCTTCTAGCTGAACTCTCTACGGGTGGCTTGTTTCTAGCTGATCTCTCTACAGGGTGACTTGTTTCTAGCTGAACTCTCTACATGGTGATTTGTTTGTAGCTGAACTCTCTACAAGGTAACTTCTTCTAGCTGATCTTTTTACAGGGTAATTTGTTTGCAGCTGAACTCTCTACATGGTAGTTTCTTTGTAGCTGAACTCTCTACAATGTAACTTCTTCTAGCTGATCTTTCTACAGGGTGATTTGTTTGTAGCTGAATTCTCTACAGGGCGATTTGTTTGCAGCTGAACTCTCTACATGGTAGCTTCTTTGTAGCTGAACTCTCTACAATGTAACTTCTTCTAGCTGAACTCTCTACGGGTGGCTTGTTTCTAGCTGATCTCTCTACACGGTGACTTGTTTCTAGCTGACCTTTCTACAGGGTGATTTGTTTGTAGCTGAATTCTCTACAGGGCAATTTGTTTGCAGCTGAACTCTCTACATGGTAGTTTCTTTGTAGCCGAATTCTCTACAGTATAACTTCTTCTAGCTGAACTCTCTACGGGTGGCTTGTTTCTAGCTGATCTCTCTACAGGGTGACTTGTTTCTAGCTGAACTCTCTACATGGTGATTTGTTTGTAGCTGAACTCTCTACAAGGTAACTTCTTCTAGCTGATCTTTTTACAGGGTAATTTGTTTGCAGCTGAACTCTCTACATGGTAGTTTCTTTGTAGCTGAACTCTCTACAATGTAACTTCTTCTAGCTGATCTTTCTACAGGGTGATTTGTTTGTAGCTGAATTCTCTACAGGGCGATTTGTTTGCAGCTGAACTCTCTACATGGTAGCTTCTTTGTAGCTGAACTCTCTACAATGTAACTTCTTCTAGCTGAACTCTCTACGGGTGGCTTGTTTCTAGCTGATCTCTCTACAGGGTGACTTGTTTCTAGCTGAACTCTCTACAGGGTGATTTGTTTGTAGCTGAACTCTCTACAAGGTAACTTCTTCTAGCTGACCTTTCTACAGGGTGATTTGTTTGTAGCTGAATTCTCTACAGGGCGATTTGTTTGCTGCTGAATTCTCTATATTGTAGTTTCTTTGTAGCTGAACTCTCTACAATGTAACTTCTTCTAGCTAAACTCTTTACGGGTGGCTTGCTTCTAGCTGATCTCTCTACAGGGTGACTTGTTTGTAGCTGAACTCTCTACAGGGTGATTTGTTTGTAGCTGAACTCTCTACAAGGTAACTTCTTCTAGCTGACCATTCTACAGGGTGATTTGTTTGTAGCTGAATTCTCTACAGTGCGATTTGCTTGCAGCTGAACTCTCTACATGGTAGCTTCTTTGTAGCTGAACTCTCTATATACAATGTAACTTCTTCTAGCTGAACTCTCTACGGGTGGCTTGTTTCTAGCTGATCTCTCTACAGGGTGACTTGTTTCTAGCTGAACTATCTACAGGGTGATTTGTTTGTAGCTGAACTCTCTACAAGGTAACTTCTTCTAGCTGACCTTTCTACAGGGTGATTTGTTTGTAGCTGAATTCTCTACAGGGCGATTTGTTTGCAGCTGAATTCTCTATATGGTAGTTTCTTTGTAGCTGAACTCTCTACAATGTAACTTCTTCTAGCTAAACTCTTTACGGGTGGCTTGCTTCTAGGTGATCTCTCTACAGGGTGACTTGTTTGTAGCTGAACTCTCTACAGGGTGACTTGTTTCTAGCTGAACTCTCTACAGGGTGATTTGTTTGTAGCTGAACTCTCTACAAGGTAACTTCTTCTAGCTGACCTTTCTACAGGGTGATTTGTTTGTAGCTGAATTCTCTACAGTGCGATTTGTTTGCAGCTGAACTCTCTACATGGTAGCTTCTTTGTAGCTGAACTCTCCAGAATGTAACTTCTTCTAGCTGAACTCTCTATGGGTGGCTTGTTTCTAGCTGATCTCTCTACACGGTGACTTGTTTCTAGCTGAACTCTCTACAGGGTGATTTGTTTGTAGCTGAACTCTCTACAAGGTAACTTCTTCTAGCTGATCTTTCTACAGGGTGATTTGTTTGTAGCTGAATTCTCTACAGGGCGATTTGTTTGCAGCTGAACTCTCTACATGGTAGTTTCTTTGTAGCCGAATTCTCTACAGTATAACTTCTTCTAGCTGAACTCTCTACGGGTGGCTTGTTTCTAGCTGATCTCTCTACAGGGTGACTTGTTTCTAGCTGAACTCTCTACATGGTGATTTGTTTGTAGCTGAACTCTCTACAAGGTAACTTCTTCTAGCTGATCTTTTTACAGGGTAATTTGTTTGCAGCTGAACTCTCTACATGGTAGTTTCTTTGTAGCTGAACTCTCTACAATGTAACTTCTTCTAGCTGATCTTTCTACAGGGTGATTTGTTTGTAGCTGAATTCTCTACAGGGCGATTTGTTTGCAGCTGAACTCTCTACATGGTAGCTTCTTTGTAGCTGAACTCTCTATATACAATGTAACTTCTTCTAGCTGAACTCTCTACGGGTGGCTTGTTTCTAGCAGATCTCTCTACACGGTGACTTGTTTCTAGCTGAACTCTCTACAGGGTGATTTGTTTGTAGCTGAACTCTCTACAAGGTAACTTCTTCTAGCTGACCTTTTTACAGGGTGATTTGTTTGTAGCTGAATTCTCTACAGGGCGATTTGTTTGCAGCTGAATTCTCTATATGGTAGTTTCTTTGTAGCTGAACTCTCTACAATGTAACTTCTTCTAGCTAAACTCTTTACGGGTGGCTTGCTTCTAGCTGATCTCTCTACAGGGTGACTTGTTTGTAGCTGAACTCTCTACAGGGTGACTTGTTTCTAGCTGAACTCTCTACAGGGTGATTTGTTTGTAGCTGAACTCTCTACAAGGTAACTTCTTCTAGCTTACCTTTCTATAGGGTGATTTGTTTGTAGCTGAATTCTCTACAGTGCGATTTGTTTGCAGCTGAACTCTCTACATGGTAGCTTCTTTGTAGCTGAACTCTCTACAATGTAACTTCTTCTAGCTGAACTCTCTATGGGTGGCTTGTTTCTAGCTGATCTCTCTACACGGTGACTTGTTTCTAGCTGAACTCTCTACAGGGTGATTTGTTTGTAGCTGAACTCTCTACAAGGTAACTTCTTCTAGCTGACCTTTCTACAGGGTGATTTGTTTGTAGCTGAATTCGCTACAGGGCGATTTGTTTGCAGCTGAATTCTCTATATGGTAGTTTCTTTGTAGCTGAACTCTCTACAATGTAACTTCTTCTAGCTAAACTCTATACAGGTGGCTTGTTTCTAGCTGATCTCTCTACAGGGTGACTTGTTTCTAGCTGAATTCTCTATATGGTAGTTTCTTTGTAGCTGAACTCTCTACAATGTAACTTCTTCTAGCTAAACTCTCTACGGGTGGCTTGTTTCTAGCTGATTTCTCTACAGGGTGACTTGTTTGTCTCTACAGGGTGACTTGTTTGTAGCTGAACCCTCTACTGGGTGATTTGTTTGTAGCTGAACTCTCTACAAGGTAACTTCTTCTAGCTGACCTTTGTACAGGATGATTTGTTTGTAGCTGAATTCTCTACAGGGCGATTTGTTTGCAGCTGAACTCTCTATATGGTAGTTTCTTTGTAGCTGAACTCTCTACAGGGTGATTTGCTTGTAGCTGAACTTTCTACAAGGTAACTTTTTCTAGCTGATCTTTCTACAGGGTAATTTGTTTGTAGCTGAATTCTCTACAGGGCGATTTATTTGCAGTTGAACTCTCTACATGGTAGTTTCTTTGTAGCTGAACTCTTTACAATGTAACTTCTTCTAGCTGAACTCTCTACAGGGTGATTTGTTTGTAGCTGAACTCTCTACAAGGTAACTTCTTCTAGCTGATCTTTCTACAGGGTGATTTGTTTGTAGTTGAATTCTCTACAGGTGATTTGTTTGCAGCTGAACTCTTTTACATGGTGATTTCTTTGTAGGTGAACTCTCTACAAAGTGACTTCTTCTAGCTGATCTATCTACAGGATGACTTGTTTCTAACTGAACTCTCTACAGTGTGATCTGTTCATAGCGGAACTTTCTACTGGGTGATTTGTTTGTAGCTAAACTCTTTGCATGATTGTTTCTTTGTAACTGAACTCTCTACAAGGTAACTTCTTCTAGCTGATCTCTCTACAGGATGACTTTTTTTCTAACTGAACTCTCTACAGTGTGATCTGTTCATAGCGGAACTTTCTACTGGGTGATTTTTTTGCAGCTAAACTCTTTGCATGATTGTTTCTTTGTAACTGAACTCTCTACAAGGTAACTTCTTCTAGCTGATCTCTCTACAGGGCAATTTTTTTTGTAGCTGAATTCTCTACAGGGTGATTTATTTGAGCTGAACTCTACATGATGGCTTATTTGTAGCTGAACTCTCTATTAGGTACCTTCTTCTAGCTGATCTGACTACAGGGTGACTTGTTTGTAGCTGAATTCCCTACAGAATAACTTACAATGTAATATAACTGAGTAAATTTTAAATGCAGCTGAATGCTTTATTAGGGTGACTGTTCTATTAGAGTATCTAGATCTCGCATTTGCTGCACGTAGTTGCCTTTCGAATCATAACTCAGTAATTTGTAATCCCATTCTTCTGTACTGCTGCAAGGACTTTCTATGATGATTATTCCAGCTACATACTGATTTTCAGCTCGTTGCTCTAAGCGGTTTGCCTGGTAGATACGAAAACTAATAGTTTTTTATTCATAAAAATCGATCGCGTAATTTTGACACAGGTTGGGTTCGTGTCATATCTCCATGGTCTTTATCCCGATTCCTTTCAAACCACAAAAAGGCACTCCTACGATGGTTGCTCCATCTACATATCAATTTTCAACTGATTCCTCCAAGGCGTTTATCCTGTAGGCGTGACAGACCTTCGACCTTATTTTACGCAAATAATCAGTCATAACTCCGTGAATGTTCATCGGATTCCTACCAAAGTTGGTACGGAGATCCGCCTTAATGAGCCCTTTAAGTGTGCCAAATTTCAGCCCAATCCGAGCACGCATTCGTGTTTTATGGCGAATTTTGCGAAGTGTGCGAAATGAAGAAGATGAAGAAGAAGAAGAAAAAAACGAAGAAATTAAAACGAAATTTTGTTCGCTCGTATCTCGGAAATGGCTGGAGCGATTTTCTTCAAATTTGGTATGTAGACTCCCCTAACTGGGCGGCACGTCTCAGTAAATTTGGTTGCAATCGGATAAGGAATCACAGAGCTACATAGGTGTGAAAATTGCGTTTTCTTTCTTCCTGTTAATATACTCACGGTGTGGCGCGCCGGCTTCTTGGGCCGCACGACACACTATCGTGTGTCTTGATATGGTAAGCGTAGCCACAAAGCGTGGTATATCAATTATATATCACAACATGGCACTTTTGATCTCAACCACAGGTGTGGTATATTAGAGAAGTTACACCATATTATGGTAAGTGTAGCCACAAGTATAGGTAAGACACGCAGTGCTAAGTTACGTCATTCCTTCGGGTTGTTTATCGACTGAAGAATCCTAGCAATGCGTGTCTTAGTTATTTAGAAAATGGCTCGAAGAAAGGATGTTGCGTTCGGTGCTATGAAGTAATCGTTAGTCCTTCTCTGATCAAACAGTTTGATCCTTCGCATCCGTTTATATGACACGTGAAGCATTTCGTATAAAGAAGAAAAAATGTAAGCTTTGGAAACAGTATAAGTTATCTGGCACAAAGACAGACTATTCACTATATAGCAAAGCCAGAAATGAGCTGCGTAGTTTGACAAGGTCTCTTCGCAAGTCATATGAAGAGAAAATCGCCTCCAATATTAAAACTAACCAGAAAGTATTTTGGAAATATGTAAACTCCAGATTAAAATCAAAGTCTAGTATCAATTGTCTACAACATGCTGATAGCTCCATGACACACACCAACACTGAGATGGCTAATGTTTTCAACAATCATTTTGCCAGTGTATATACTAGAGAGGATACATCCTCAGTACCTTCATTTCATCTTGATCACACAGTACCAACACTTAATGATGTCGATATAACACCATCCATTGTACTTGACAGGTTAGAGAAAATCAATGTAAACAAATCATCAGGACCTGACGGTTGGCCTCTACTCTCATTAAAGGAAACTGCTTTACAACTTAGTGTTCCATTGTGTATACTGTTTAAAAAGTCACTTAGTAGTAGCTGTCTCCCTAGTAGTTGGAAACACGCCCATGTCACACCAATTCACAAGAAGGGAAATCGTTCTGCTGCTGATAACTACCGTCCAATAAGTTTAACGTCACCTATAGTCCGAATTTTGGAGTCAATCATTAAAGATCATATCACACACCACATGCTCATTAACAGTTTATTTTCTCCAAGCCAACATGGTTTCATTGCTGGCAGGTCGTGCACAACACAGCTTCTTACAGCAATGGACTACTGGACCCAATCACTTAATGATGGCTATCCTGTTGACATTATATATTTAGATTTCCGAAAGGCATTTGATTCTGTCCCTCATAATCGACTACTGATGAAATTGAAGGCATATGGCATGGGCGGGTCTCTACTAAGATGGGTACAGAATTTTCTTTCTGGTAGAAGGCAACGAGTTGTGCTTAATGGTGATCACTCTAGTTGGTCCACAGTCTCTAGTGGGGTTCCCCAAGGTTCAGTCCTTGGCCCCATGCTCTTTCTATTATATGTTAATGATATTCCGTTATCTGTGGACAGCTCAATCTTACTATTTGCTGATGATGCCAAGATCTTTCGATCAATTAGATGTGAAGCCGATTACTTACAACTTCAACGGGATATTGATATATTGTTTGAATGGTCGAGAACCTGGTTGCTTAATTTTAATATTAGCAAGTGTTATGTTTTGCATTTAGGTCTCACCCACTCCTATGGAAATTATTGTATTGATGGTAATGTTATAACATCTACTGAGTCAGTCAAAGATTTGGGAATCATCGTTGACTCTTCTCTGAAGTTTCATAACCATACTGCTATAGTAACTGCAAGAGCTAATCGTATACTAGCTGTGATTAATAAATCGTTTGAGTACTTGAACACCAACGTGTTACTCCAACTGTACAAATCCTTTGTTCGTCCCATATTAGAATATGGAAATATTATATGGGGTCCACAGTTCATACTCGATCAGCAGTCAG
Organism: Dysidea avara; assembly: GCF_963678975.1. Classification (NCBI taxonomy): domain Eukaryota; kingdom Metazoa; phylum Porifera; class Demospongiae; order Dictyoceratida; family Dysideidae; genus Dysidea; species Dysidea avara. Next base: position 7,406,224 of record NC_089273.1, on the reverse strand, counting down.
TTGAAAAAATTCAAAGAAGAGCTACCAAGTTAGTGAGCGAAATTAAAGACTTGCAATATGTTGACAGATTAAACCACCTAAACTTACCATCTCTCAGATATCGACGTCGTAGAGGGGACTTAATTTACACATACAGACTATTTCATAACATGCTGGACATGGATAGCTCATCTTTATTTACCCTTCGATCATCTTCTATAACAAGAGGTCATGATTTAAAGATCTATAAACCACACGCTACCTGCTTGCCACGCCGTCACTTTTATTCAGTAAGAATTATAAATGATTGGAATGGACTCCCATATGACTCAGTTAATGTTCATTCAACCAATTTGTTTAAGACACACCTAGATAGATTTTATTATGATTACCAGTATGATATTGTATAGTTATTTTTGTAGTAGTTTGATTGTATAGATCAGGTTTTTACAGGCTTTGCCTCCTTACCTGTACCCCCAATAATAATAATAATAATCCAATTCCTGCGAAGTTTCAAATAGGATGTGAAGAACTGATGGGAGTTCCAGTCAACCCGGCGCATTATACAGAACTGTTGGCACCAGCTATTATAAGCAACGGAGGACATGATACGATGAGCTGGATCCCGAGATGGATGCACTGTTGGTTGAAGCCTCTCAGCGGGTTGAAAGTGAGCTCATATCTCGGGAGAACGACGAGAATGCGGATAGTCGAAAGCTTAGCCGTTTTGGTCCACCATAAAGCGATGCTGATATTAAAAAGCTAAAGAAAGCCGTGTTCCAAAGAATACTTTGAAAAACACCAGTTGGGCTCAGCAAGTTTGGCAACAGTGGGCCACAAACGTCTACAAAGAACCGCAGAAAACGAAGGTAACTGTGATTTAGTGTTGGATGTGGATTTAGTGCTGCATGTGGACATTAGAAAGATGAGTAGCGCAGCTATTAATCACTGGTTGCAATGATTCGTGCTAGAAACACGGAAGAGTAATGGGGAACATTACTCCCCTGATAGCTTGCACCAGATATGCTGCGGACTACAAAGAGCAATCAGAGCTGCTGGTAACACTGATATTAACTTTTTTGATGGCAAGGAATTCACACCTTTTCGCGAGCTAATGGATGGCGAATTAAAGAGACCGAACGGTACTGGTAAATATGTGTACAAGAAAAAAGCTGACATCATTACAGTTGAAATGGAGGAGATTTTTTGGAAAAATGGATTGTTGGGTGATCACTCACCACAGGTGCTGGTGAATACGTTGGTATATTTAATGGGGTTATGTTTTGCACTTAGAAGTGGTGATGACCATTGAAGACTGAGGCATTATCCATCGCAGGTTCAACTGGTAGAGCCCCCAAATAGTACAGCTTACCTTCACTACAAACAAGATATCTCAAAAACAAACCAGGGGGGACTGAAACATCACAAGCTAACTCCAAAGTAAGTGGTACACCATGCAAACAAGACCAATCCAGAGCGGTGTTTGGTTCATCTATAATTTAGGGAGTATTATGCAAACATTTTAAGCACTGTTCAAAAGCATAGCTAATAGTTAAAAATAAAAACTTAAATGGTAGGTCCTTTCTGTATGTGTTGCTGTGTGCATATGCATACCCATGCATATTGTTGAGTGATTCATTAGTAATTAAACTGTTCACTGATAGGGTGCTTCATTTGATGTACTGAATTGGCTTTCAAATTAGTTTGATTTTCTGATAATGTGTAGTCACCTTGTCTGGTCTATATTTAATTTTAAGGAGAGAATACAGTGGACAGCGTACACTGTATACCTAAGGCCATTGTTATTATATTGCTTGTTTCCTGTCACCAAATGGAACAAAAACTGATGCGGGCGGGAGGTAATTATTCATTATTAAGTATACACTTGACTCTTGTTATTTCAGTCTCTGACTGCTTTATTAGAGTATCTCGATCTTGAAAGCTGTCAGGCATGCAGCCTGTTGAACAAGAATTGAGGGACTTTCACCCTTCTGCTATGTCTATATGCACAGCTAATGCATATACTTTAAAATTGGGTCATGCTGTGCTTTCTTTAATCATGAAATAGTGCATTCACATGACCCATAATCAACTAATTAAAATTTGGTGTGGGTACCTAACAATTGATGCTGGCGGTAATGGGAAACAAGGAATTTAATAATGATGGCCTCACTATATGCATAGCTAATTTTTTTGCACCCATGAAAATGTTGTTGTAGGCATGTACAGCATATTATGCCAACTGTGTGTATTTGGCTTACTCGCAAAATTATATGTTATGTGTGTTTTAGAAAAAAAGCATTCAAAAAGAAGCATCACTTGGTACATCTAAACCTCTCCATTGCTCTCCTCCTAGCTTTGTTGGTATTTGTTAGTGGAGTAGAAACTGCTAGTAACAACACAGTAAGTGTGTGGATTTTTCATGATATTATGTACATAGTGTAGTATGGTTAGGGTATAGCTTGAATAAATACTTTTGTGCATGTGAGTTTCTGTAAATAGATATGTACTTAATAAAATTAAGAGTAAATAATTATTTACTCTTGATGAATTTCTTCTCCAGTATAATGCAGCTATCAAGCAATGCCTAGCATAAAGCCCAGGCCTGTACGCAGGAATTTCAAAAGGGGGTTCAAAATTGAAGCAGTAGGCGATCCCAGACATGGGGGTCTAGGGGTGCAGCCCCCAGACGCTGAGAAAGGTTTAATATTCAATGTCCTGAGAATAGCCTCAAATTGCTTAAATGCAAAAATGCATGGATTGATTAAATAAACTTCTCACACATCATTGTGTTGAAACAAATACCTCTCAACATGGGCCCGTCACACACTAATGCAAACAAGAGATTACAATATGGTTGTTGTGCATGTACACTCCATCATTTCTAAGACTGCTCAGAGTCATTCATTTCAGCTATAAGCTAACCTTACATTTCACCATTGTCCAAACACGGATGATAACCACAATAACGTTAATATGAAAACAACTGACAGGCTCACACACTTGACACTTTAGAATTCATATCACTGGATGCAACAAGCCAGGCTTACTTGTGTTATTATAATAGTTGTTGTTATAGTTAACAGTCTATCAGTCACAGTGTCCGTCAAGTCTGGTGCTCATCATTGCTATTCCGAGCTCTTATTAGAAAATATGTAACAAGTTATGATTGGAATTAATCGAAATAATAATAATAGTAGCTCTCAGTGCAGTATGGTCAAGGATGGCTCGATGGATAGCCTTAGAACAGTAGAAGCCTTAGCGACAGAGAGAAAACCACTGTCTGTATTCATGCATCTTTAAAGTGGTTTCTATGTACACAGATAACCTGGAAGCACTAAGGTTAATACCTGGAAGCCACACGCGGTTCAGCTGGTAGAAGCCATGGAAGGTGTGTAATGAATGCTAAAACACAGATTATAGTTGAAAAGATCGTTTTGCAGTAAAAATAAAATTTCCAGTCTAAAATAGGGGGTTCAACCAAACCCCCTCGAGCCCCCCCTGGGTACGGGCCTGAAGCCAGCATTAAAAGAGCAAGAAACTTTCATGCTCGCTAATAAAATAATGAAACTGTACCATATCTAGATTTTTCATGCACAGACTTAATGCTTGAATGTATAGTTATGTTGTATTTGTGACTGGATCTGTAAATAGGACCTTTCCAAATTTCTAAAAGTTTGACGAGTCATACATGTAACTCATTGTTCATGTGTTTAATCCATTGTCTCATAATTATGTACATCCAGGAATAGTGCTATGTTAGAAGTGTAAGGTGACCACACCTCAAGCTGGTACCATACACACAAGTCAAGTTATGGATTGCCAAGTACATGCAATTGGAAAGGCTATAAGACCTCTTTTTGCAGATCCGGTCACATTTACAGTTGCAGATAAAAACTTTGTTACTTTACTCTGTACATTGTGCTGGTGATCATTTTGTAGAATTATACGTTGATAAAAATGAATTACAAATATCCTGAGGATTTTTATGCAACAATGTAGCAAGCATGTACTAGGTGCATCTGTAATCTCACTCCATGTTAACATGTACATGTTAAATATTTATGCATTCCTGGTTATCGTTTATCCAAACATAAGTATCTGAAATTCTGAACATCTTGAATTGACAAATTCTAAATGTGATCATATACAGTACAGCTCACGGGTAACGTCGCATGTACACGCACGCCGCACGTGACGTGCGCTCGAGTGACCCGTATGGATGCAGCAAGACTACAGTAATGCTCCACGATAGCTAACTTTACTCGAGAGCATCACGCAAGACGAGATAACAGGTCTCACCTATGGTCTTGGGAGGCAGCACTGGCTCAGTTCCACCAGCTGCGTAGTCTCCTATTGCAATGCCTGTGTTCAACCGAATACTCGGTAACTTAACTACTGACTTGACCTCGACTCTGTCATGGACTACAGTCAGTACTGTAGCTAGCAGTAGGCGTAAACCTAGATGGATTGGTCGCCAAGTAATGCCACAGAGTGAACAAGCAAATCTATTGCTGGGTAAGTTTTGTCTTCCAGGCCTTTCCTACATCCACGGGGACCGGCGAAAGCGAATGAACGTGAGAAAAAGTGATAGTGAACCGCTCGTCCAACGCAAGGCAGACTAACCCTGATATCTTCTGTCTCCTTGAGAGTACTGACACGAAACAAAGATTTTGGAACTCCTCTTACTTTTGGGTTCACGATGCTACCAAGGTTTTTAGTGTTATCACTTCCCTTCATTGTGAAACAAGCGCTTTAGAATTTATGGATTTTTTTCGTTTTCGTAAATATTCGACCCATTTCGTTCTGCGGGCCCAGCGTGCGTTTGTTGCATTCTACTGTATAATTAACTAGCTAGGCTTGCACGAACATAATTATGGGACCGATCACAAACGTTTATGTGATTTAAGTGTTGTATGAAGTTACTAAACTCAGTAGCGAGTGTTCTCATGTGTGGTGCGGCTAGTGCATATCCACGCGATATTCCACAGGTATTGTACAGTACATTGCAAAATAATGATCCCGCGAGAAGATGCGAGCATTACTCGCATGTGTATACTCGCGACGTTACCTTTGAGCTGTACTGTACGTGACCGGATTTGCGAAAAGGGGTTTTCCACAAACATCCAATTCTATGAACTTGGAAGACCATAACTTAGTGTTCAAGAAAGATACAAACCTGAAAATGTTTCACCTACGTTGGTGCTCACTACTGACAGCAATAACTTTTTCCAATCTGAAGTTATGGAATGTCAAAGTTGGTAAATTCATTGCAAATCCGGTCACATATTCTTCTAGAGTTTTTTCATTGCTGAATGTACATCCTATTAGAGTAAATGCATGCTGTTTTGAGCAATTGAGTAGATGTTTGCAAAAAGATGGTTTGTGAGCAATGGGGGTGGGACTGTGTCATCATTAATTTTTTAGGATGCTGATTTCTTCATAAAGATTTCTGGTTTTCTTCATTGTTTATTCAAACAAGCTTGTCTATCTTTAGTAACAAAATGTCTTCAGATAACTGCACATAATAAGATACGGGACAAGCTTGCATCTTTCGTTGATGTGACAAGCTGAACAAAAATTGCAAAATTCTATTTTGCAATAAAAACGTATTGAAGTAAATTGATTAAAAAGTATGTATGCTACATAAACATTTATGCACATTTAATCACAATGGTATGCACTGAGACAAGCTCAAGTCAATACAACCTATACACCAACGGATATGTCTTTTCAAGGGGAGTATATACAAAACCCTTTGTTTCACATTTGTATGGCATAAGATGCATGAGATATGGGCACTTATTTACAATGTGGTAGAAATAAAGTTTACCATCATTCTTTTATTGTTGGAATGGCCTTCTTCTTTGTCTATACAGAGCTGTACAGGGAAACACCATATTTTGAAGGATTTGCCAGTCCATGGTGAACAGACTAAGCCAAACCCCATCTTTGTAGTTTGTTTCTGTTGTGAATTAATATTGATTATTAATAATAAATAGATGCCTGAAAAAAATTTTTGCTGTACTGTTGCTGCGCAAACCGAGTTTATTCCTGTTCCAACTGTCTAGCACATTACCTCATCACAAAAAGCTGAAACTATGGCCGTCCACTCCTTTATAATAGATAACAGAGATGGAATTTGAGCAATGTGTAAAAATTGACCTGTTTTTTGCTTAGTGGGTCACAAATGCTGAATCATATAATTATGAAGCATGCACACATGGCAGGGTAGAGCTTGTTCTACTGTTCATTTCATAGCTAGCAGAATTATGAAGTCCTTGTAGTTGCTGTAAAGTGATATAATATAAATTTGTATGTATGCATATGCCCTATTTTACATGGGTGTACAGACTTTGTAACCTCAACCTAAATCACATATCATAATCAAATTACGGTACAGTTTATAGAATTTATCAACAGTGTACAGTCTAAGGAAGGTTAAACTACACAATTCCTTAACCTCACAATTTCAAGAATCACAGTAGATGAGTAGATCTTTGTTATTGATCCTCTTTAGCCTGGCTGTATATTTGTCACAACTCTACTGCACTACCTCTTCCTGGCTGTGTTTTCTTTGTCACTGTGTGAAGGGATGATGGTCTTTACGTTGTTTACTAAACCATTCTACAATGGATTCTTTCACCAAATGAGCTTCTATATGGCTGTTGGTTGGGGTAAGTATAAATGTATCGTCTTTGTTATAAAATAATTAATTGTTTTATGACCCACAGGTCTTCCTATTCCAATAGTGGTAATATCAGTCGCTGCATCACATGACAATTATGGACTATACTATAATGAAGAGAGATGGGCGTAAGTTGTGTATAGATATTATGTAGTCATATATTGTGCACATTTTTTCAACACAGTATTAGATTGCATGTGCATGTAAATTGTCCCAGTGCAAAGGCAAATTTATGATCTTAATGGAAGCCTGAGGTATCTGCAAGGATAAGGGTGGTACACTTGTTGCTCAGTAGTGACTAATCATTGTTATTCTAGCATGCATACATACATAACTGTAAAAAATAAAAGAAGACCTACCTGTGACTGGTTACACCGAACATTTTATTTTTCACAATTATTTTGTTCAATATTCGCAAGATGTTGCGGCAATTAAAATTTTCTTCTTTGAAAACTAAAACAATAGAGACATAATACTGTACGTAGTTATGTAGCAATCTCCCAGTACACTGCCTGAATCTCACATTATATGTACATGTAGACACAAGCCAAATCACAATTATAATAAATAATGATCATCTTACATATTAGGGTAGTCTGTTTTATTGGATAGTCAAAAAATTGTAATTGTGTTAAAATAGATTTTTACAAGTACAAGGAATATTTAGAAATTTAGGTTTGATTGGGGATCAAAGAAATGAAAAGTAGTGAAACAAGGAGGTCACCTACACACAATCTTATTTGGCTACTTTTTATGTTGAACTTAAAATTAAATTTTTCTTGTACTTGTTTACTTTTTTGCAACATTTTTATCACTGGTGAATCCATGAATACCATTTTAGAAGAAAGAATGGTACCAGGTTTATTGTTTTTGTCTGAATAAACATCCGAACTATCACTTACTGAAATAGCAAAGTCGCCATTGCACTTCATTTTCAACTATATTCAGCCATTATGCTGTGTTACAAAACTAGGGCCTCTGCACTCAATCCAGTCACAACAAAAAACTCAGACGATTCCTGCTTCAAACCATCATGCAGTGCCACCATGATCAACCAATGAGACACAATGGAGGACAGCGTGCATTTTGCATACTGCAGTATGCCAAAAGACTCCTGTCAGGCTGAAATGAGCCCATTTCCCTAACTATTATAAAGTTACACTTGTCTGTAGACATCATCCATTCTATATACACAAAATTCAGAGTTAAGGACTCTCCTGTTATCTGAATCCCAACCATCTTGTATAATCTATGTTGTACTGTGTTTGATATGCATGCATGAAGAAAGACGAAATGTGAACCATCTCATCATCCTCAAACTGTTGGTGTAATATTGAATGCCATCCCATTATTATAAAATGTGGTTCCTACTAAATTAAGATACACACAATACCAGTACTGTGTTCTAGCATTCATAATATTTAATAGATGTTGGATATCAGAAGACAATGGAGCAATATGGGCCTTCACTGCCCCAATGATCATAATAGTTCTGGTATGTACACGACAAACACAGTGTGATGGTGTTTTGTAATTTGAATGTATGTTGTATAGGTCAATTATTTCTTTTTGATTATATCAGTATTTAAGGTATATCAATTGAAAATGTACAAGCAGAAAGTAACAGCTGAGCAGCAATCAAAATATAAAACAGCACGGTAGGTGATGTACCAGTTATACAATTGCATACATGTACAGTGCAGTACACTTTTATTATGTATTCATAATACTATGAATTCATATTCTGTCCTATTCAGAAAGTTATAGTAACAAAAACTGTTTAACAAATGCTTAGTGGAATACCAAAAAGCGATGAACCTATTGCCATGTACTGCATTTGATATTACCATTGCTCATAATAAACAAACCAAGAGCAATATTATAAAAAATGCATTAGTACAAGAAATTCCTATGTGAAATATCAATGTTATTTCACACAAGAACTGTCAGGTACTAATCTTATTAGTTAGCTTATGGGGAATGATAACATCAACCGCAGTACATGGCAATGGGTTGACCAGTATTTATGTTATACCATGCGCCAGGTATTCAACTTACATATATTGTAGATGTAGATACTCAAGATACTGCTGCTCAAGAAAGCTTTTCATTAATTACAGTATGTTATTCCCAAAATGTACCCATCATTCTCAAAACTGTTCCCGATTTCTTCTTCACTTTCATCATCAAAACATTCAGCAATGAAACAGTAGCAAAGGAAAACTGTATGTTGTTAGTAGGTTGTTTAGTGACTAATTCAATAGAGCAATTGAATAAGTGTCTGCTCTATTACAGTATCTTGTTCTCAAAACTTTACTGGTCACATTGACTTAAATACAACAACCATAATCCATTAACCTAAACAAAGGATTCCTAATATCCATGATACTTTATGCAGTCATCATTATTTTTTCTAGTATTGTGCATAAATTTATTATCATGATATGTCTATCTTGAAATGCATGCACCCATGGAGGTCCCATTTCTGGAATACAGGGGTAATAGTAATACTGTAGATTCCCTAAAATTTCAGCATCTCTAAATATTCGGCACTCCCACAATGTGCTATAAATTTTGGCGAGCGCAGGAAAGTTTCTAATTATAAGCATGCTAATTTTTCAGCACTTGGAGTACTAGTTGACAAAGGTCTCTTGAGTACTGAGGATTTCCAGTAACCTCACACAATATGCTACCTTGATGCTGGATGAAGCACCAAGTGTGAAATTGTTCCACAGGGAACATACCCAATGATATCATCGTGTGACATCATGACTACTGCAAAATAATCTTCGTTTCTGTTCACAGAATATATAAATCTCTCCTGGCCCCACATCTCCTTGTAACATGATACACCCTCAGATAATGCTTTATTAAGCCATGGAACACTTCATGCACCATCTTGTAGCAAGATTTATCACAAGATAGTTTAATATTATTGATTGTGGTTTCTATTTTTTATTAATTGTTGAAATTCTTAATAATTATTATGTCTGAGTTATAGTATTCAAAAGCGATGTAGTAATGACATTGACCATCCTTTTGAATAATATAGGCAATCAGTATATAGTATAGCGCTATGGCCAAGTGAGTGTTGTGGTATCATCACCTCCACTTCAAGGCATTCCTGTTGGTCCCTGTAGAAAGAAATCCAGAAAGTAAGCAGTAAATGGATTGCAAATAACATAGCCATGAAGCGTGCAGACTGTATTAGGGATAGATCCCTAAAAATTTGACAATAGCACCTGGTTGGTATAGTTTTTCCTAATTGTTCGGCCAGACACGAAGGGAATTAAATTTCTTTTTTGCCAAATTTTTAAGGTATCTACGGTATACCCAGTTCAATTCCTTATCCAGTATTATGCAGCATACAGAATCATCCATACACACATATGCACACATGCATAGTAAGAAAGTATGTAGATAATTGTGCTGTGACTACAGTACCTTTAGATTGTGTTGGCTATCCATGTTTCAAAATGTAAGATGGGTTGGTATTTGAGTTTTCAAATTATAGTTTGTATTCTCGTGCAGGCCTTTAGTTAGCAAGAATACAAGTGTGTTACTCAGATAGATAACAATTTAACATTTTCAATTACTTACAGTGCTATACTGATCAGTATTCTGGCTCTTCTGCCCTTACTCGGAGGTACTTGGATATTAGGATTACTCCTCTTGTTTGACAGTGATTCTGAACCACTTGCCTGGATATTTACTATATTAAATTCATTACAAGTAAGTAACATACTAGTTATCAGAGAGTATCATTGTACATAATTATAATATGTAGTAGAAAAGGGGATAGGAGAGCTATGAGCTCCTACTTTTATTTTGTAGTGTAAGCTTGGTATACTTCAATATGTGACCAGATCTGTGAAAAGGGGTCTTATAGCCTTTCCAATTGGCAAATCCATAACTTGATTTGTGAGTATGGTACCAGCCTGAAATTTGATCACTTCCTATACTCATAACATGCACTATTCCTGGATGTAATTTTTAGACAATAAGTAAACACATGATGAGTTATAGCTCGTCAAACTTGGAAATTTGGAAAGGCTATAATAAGACCTCTTTTCACAGATCTGGTCACATATAAAAACTTAATAAAGCTGTCACATTAATTTATAACTGCAAGTAGTGAAGTAGCTACTTAGATTACTTGAAACAATGCAGTGAAATGATAATAGTCTGAACAGTTATTTCAGGTCTAAGAAACTGTGAAGGTTTTTCCCCAAGTCCTTTCAATGTTTTTGTACTGCTCAACTGAAAATGTTCTCAATGCAGAAGTTGTTCCATGACAATTGATAATCTTTGTGTTGTTTCCAAGTGTACTGAGATAAGTCTGAATTCCCCTCTAAAAATTTGCAGATCTGCCACTGCAAGTGGTCTTGAGAGCCCTATAAGTAAGGCTTGGGACTGCTCAGTATGCCTGAGTCAAATATGCTGGCATAATAAAAAGCATAATAGGCTGGAGTGCTATGCAAATATAATGCTAGCATATTAAGTGGCTACCTCAATCTATGGAATTTAAGTCCATGAAAATATATCAAACTCTCTAATAGAACAGTCAGTGGAAAACTACAGACTACAAAAGAGCACTTTACTGAATTGCACATAACTCCTCAGATAGATACTCTCTAATAGAACAGTCAATTAGTGAAATACTCTAATAGAGCATTCACCGATCGAGATTACTGTAAGGATTGTTGCTAATGTACGAGAAGCATAATAGGAACACTGAAGAGTACAATAGGTGAAAAATTTGGGAAATTTCTGAAAGCATTATACTTGACTCAGGCCTACTGCTTGGCCACTTTCTGGTGATATACCAATGCAATGCCCTAACCAACGATTGGCTTCGGTGTTGTGTTGGTTTATCTTTGCTCCAGTCGGCTCAATGCATTCAAAGTGCATGCTCATCCATTGGTGCTTAGACTAGGGCTCCACCACCAATGGATATAATGCAAGTAGAGTCCCACCTGTCTGAGTAACATGCTAGCAGCATTACTCTACTTTTTTTTTCTCTTTAAGTTGTCCAGCATGTGCCATTCTTTGTGCTGGGGTGGTAAGCAAGAGCAGTCCATCAAGCCCGGGTTAATTTTTTTAATGACCTATCCAACACCTACACAACCACCACCTATGAAGGTATGCTTGTGTTACAGATGTCATCATGAAAAAGTTTTAAAACTGTGGTTATGTGAGTAGCTAGTTTCATATGGACTTAAGTGAGTTGAACTTGGTTGCCTGTATGCATGCACAGCAGCATTGAAACCGGGTCACTACTGCTGACCCGGACGACCCACTGACCTGGATAGCAATCCGGGTCATATCCGGATGTGACCCGGATTATTTAAAGCCGAGGCGTGCGATAAGAGCTATATTTCAGGTAGTCTCGAGCGAGCGAGACTACATTTTGAGAGTTCGATTCATGTTGAGTAAACGAACTAGTTTGGTGATAACTAAGCCGGTAAGTTTATAATTTAAAATCAGTCAGTGGGTTTAGTTCCGTGTAGCTACTATGAGTTTACAGACAGCAAATGGGTGTGGCTTCGTGCGTACCTAGTATTACAATTTCCTGATATATTGAAGTGGGTGTGGCTCACAAAAGTACTTATCCTGCTGCAAGACTAGACTATAATATATATAACTCGTACCATAATCGATCAGTGAGTGTGGCTCCACATAAGCTTGTAGACAGCAACGGACACAGTTTCATGCTATATACTGCACTTACTAATAAATGGGCATGGCTGAGTGTATGTTTGTAATGTGATAAGTGGGTGTGGCTCACAAAAGAGCTATGCGACTAGCATTTATAAGTTTCCACATTTTAAAATAAACATTTTCGTTTCTCACGTGATCCAATCTGGGTCAGACAGAGTCAGCCCAGATCAGACTGGCCAGATGATCCGAGAAAATGTGACCTGGTTGACCCGGATGACCCGACCCAGTTTCAACACTGATGCACAGTGAAAAATTCAAACTCATAGCTTTTCGCTTTCCCAAGATTGAAATGTTTTTAACATTGCGTACACATCTCACAATCTATTAAATCTGTGTATATCAATGGTTTTCCCAAATGAAGTCACAAATTGTACAGTTACGTCTCTGATAACTGCACATGTGACATTGACAATGCACATTAAATGACAGGTTTAGGCAATGTGGGCAGATCTAGGATATCGATATTCTTATGTCAAATCACACACAAGTGTGTGAGCCACACCCAGCATGAACTGATAACTAGGGGAATTTGGGGGCATGCTCCCCACAAGAAAAGTTTAGCATTGTGAGATTGAATTTGGAAACACTTTTGATTTAATAAACACTATATGAATTACTGCATAGTGGTATTTATTATCAATATCTAACAATTCTAAACACTGACATGCAGAGGGCAAAGCAAAGCAACCGAATGCATTTTCCAGGAAAGTTTTGATGTTTTGTAAATCATACCATTAAGCCTTTAGAAAATGCAAGTAAAGTCTTTAGAAGTAGTACTAATCAATCTTAATATCAAAAACATTAAAACAACAGAAGTGTTTATTGCATATGAAGAGGCCACCTGACAGGGATGGTACCAGAATGGCATCAATTAACTGGTATACATATAGCAGACACAATTTACACACTTGGCTACTAGTCTGTAAACTGGGTAGTTTCACCCACCTGTGTCTGTTCTGATTCAGGTGCATGCCTTATTGCCAGAGGGGGAAACCAATGCAACCCCCCAGTATCCGCCACTGACCTGTGTATATAAGGCAGTGTGAACGAAATACATCTAGAGCATATTATGTGGGTTTCTGTCCAAAGGTGTACATGTCTCTAGTCTGAGCAAATCACTGGCATAGTTGTGGTGTAAAAAGGTTCAATTCATGATGAAAAGTTAATTTTATTAGATCAACACTTTAAAAAATTTGGTCAAATAATACGTACCACATATGTGACCGTCTCATGACTTGTTTGCACATTATTTTTTTTATTCACTCAGCAATATCTGCATTATTCAAGAAATGGACCACCAAAGTTTCAGCCTTCTGTGGTTTGTAGTTTTGGAATAATAACAGTAGACAGTAGGAAGAGTAAGATAATCGATTTGTACAGTGACTATACTGAAAATAAACTACAGGCGCTTACATTCGCAGCCATAACTTTCGTTTGGATTAGTCTACAATGTTTCAATTTGGCTTAAAACATTCACCGTGGATCAGCACATTAGCCAAGGTATAGTGTTAGCCCTGTAGATACTTGCACATATGGATATGAAGGCGGTTTGGTAGAAAAAATGATGACGATTTTGTTTACGTTTACAGCATCATAAACAAACGCATGTGACACGCATACCATTGGAGCTATAGAAATGAAACAAAGATGTTCAAACTCTCCATGAACAGGCGAATAAGATAGTATATGTGACTGGGCCTGTGAAAATAGGGCATGTGGGCACATGATTTTTACCTACTTTTTCAAAGTTTCATCACTCATAACGTTTTCTACCATTATGCTATGACAATGTAATTTTCAGCACTTAATCAGCATTTAATTGGCGTTATAATATAAGTTACAGAATGCACATATTCTATTCCAATACTGAGATATTATCTGCAACATGATGGGATGTAGTTTGTGCCCACATGCCCTGTTTTCGCAGGCCTGGTCACATATAGTTTTAACCAATTTGAGTCTTCCTTCTTCAAGTACTGGCCCGATAAAAACTTGCACAGTTTTTTTTGTAGCATGAGTAATTTTACGAATTATTTTATTATTTCGATTTTCTCAATACGCATGCTTGTGCGAACAAGTTGGATTTTTGCTGAGACGGTCACATATATTATATTGTTATATACAATAATTCTGCCACATTTACAGCTCTCTTGATGCTGTGTACATACAACACATGGATACAAGGGCTGTGTAAATATGGCACTCACAATATTTGAATAATTAGTATAGGTAATGACACACATTACATGTGTGCAGTTAGAGGATAATTGTATGAGTAACAGAATGAGATTAGCTGTTATGAGGGCAATTATTCCAGATTTGCACTCAAATGTGTGTATACATAGTAACTACTCTTCATGCTTTGTAGTGCACATTTATCCAATTCTGTGTGGCCATTGTAACTGGTGATCTTATCATTTCAGCATTTAAATAGCTTTAGAATCTGATTGGTTATTTATATATTGTACTTAAAAGAGTTCTTGTGCCAGCAAATCTGGTTGTTTGTCCAAAACATCATTACTTTTACAGCTTTTATTGTTGGAATGCTATTGACCAACATTTCATTCTTCTGCTTAAATGGCCATGGCTTCTGTAATTCTGTTATCCCATTGGCTACAATACAGCACAATTACATAAACAAACAATTTGAGATTATTCTCCTACTATTGGAAACAAACTAAGTCACAATGCCATTATTAATGTTACTAGTCCTTTATGTTGTTTGATGTATGCGAATACATGCTATTTATTCCATGTTTAGGGCTTTGCCATATTCTTCTTCCATGTGTTACGAAATAAAGAGGTAATAAATGTGTACATTAATGATAGCAAGAGCCCAGAAGTGGCATAACAAGCTGGCACATATGTGACTGGGCCTGCAAAAACAGGGCATGTGGGCACAGACTACACTCTGTCACATTAAAGGTCATATCACAGTACTGGAACAGAATATTTGCATTCTGTAACTTGCATCATAAAGCCAATTAAATGCTTACTATGTACTAAAAATTTCATTGACATAGTATAGTGGTATAAAACGTTATGAGTCAAGGAAGTTTGAAAAATTAGGCAAAAATCATGTGCCCACATGCCCTGTTTTCGCAGGCCCAGTCACATATGGACATCTGACAATTTTGGGAAATCACCCATATGGGTGCATGTGAAATAATTAGAATTTTCATGCTTTGTGGGTAGTGTTGGGGGTAATACATTATGTAATAATTATTACTTTTGTGGCAACAAAGTGATATAATGAAATACGTATGCTATAAAAAGTGGTAATATAACTCAAGTTACTTTGCTTACACATGTAATTCATTACCTAAACAAGTATAAGAAAAAATTGGAATCTTAAATTAGATTAGGGACAGTGTATAATGCTGCAATAAAAAGTACTGAAATAAGCTGGATCAGAGTAGTACGTAATGTCCAAGTACTGTAAAACAATAAGAAGCGAATATCCCTACTGTGCTACACTCAGTGTATAATGCTGCAATAAAAAGTACTGAAACAAGCTGGATCAGAGTAGTACGTAATGTCCAAATACTGTAAAACAATAAGAAGTGAATATCCCTACTGTGCTACACTCAATGCACAGTAGGGATATTCGCTTCTTATTGTTTTCCAGTATTTGGACATTACGTACTACTCCGATCCAGCTTATTTCAGTACTGTTTATTGCAGCATTATACACTGTCCCTAATCTAATTTAAAATTCCAATTTTTTTCTTATACCTGTTTGTGAAGTTTTTTTGCAAGCTCATGACCACTAAATACCTGCTGAGTTACTCACAGCACTATTATACTAGATTATGACTCTTACAATAACAACTGATTAGTGGGCGTGGCTCTACATAAGTCTGCAGACAATAATGGATGTGGATTCGTGCATACCTACAGACTGATGAATGGGTGTGGCTACCATATGTCTACAGACAGTAATTTACGTAAGTGGGCGTGGATTCGTGCATACCTGCACACTGACGAATGGACATGGCTACCATATGTCTACAGACTGTAATTTACATAAGTGGGTGTGGCTCACGAAAGAAGCAGAGCAATGCTATGACGTGTAGTAACACATCCACATTTAATTTAGCACGTGGGGTCAGACCCGAATAATCTGTAAAGCAGGACCTGGATGACCTGACTCGGTTTAACATTGTTACTATATAAACTATATTTATTGACTTATACATTTCTATATAGCTTGCTGTGAGTTGCTCTCTCTGATCGATATCAACAGCGAGTCATGTACGCATGTGTTCTTGGTGCAACTGGCGATCACGTGTATTCGAATAGTTTGATGCAATATATGCTGGTATGGAAGCCATACAGTAGTCTATTAACGCTCAGCGGTAGAACCTTGACTGATGGCCATGGTAAAGAAGGTTAAAAGATAAGACAATAGCGCAAGCATTATATGCTTATCAATATACCAATTTGAAAGGTTTTTTCTTAAGCGAACTAGAAACGTTTCTGCGAAAGAATTAGGGCTGTAGCTGTAGCCACTTTTCCGCTACGCTTGACTGAAGGCATCAGGCAGGCAGGCAGGCAGTAGAAATTTCTGTTGAAAAAACTTTTTTCTAAATTCTGTAGCAACTTGACGCAAACATTTTGGGTCGATCTGAGGACACTTTTGGGCTTGGTTGTACCCAACCAATACTGTCATGTCATTGTGAGGAAAATCGTGGCAGGTTTTTAGATTATATTGTATCACGGATCGCCCCCACACCTTCGATGTCCCTAATATACAGTACTATTGTACTGTATGATAATAAAGTTACTGTAATGAGTGTAATATTATTATTGCAAGTAACGAAGTTACTAATCTCGTTAGTGATCCACTGAGTATTGCTTAGCCACAATGAAGTAATGAAGCTGAATGAAACTTATTCACCAGCTTATTAACCAAGATTTGTACATTGTCCAACAATGCAATCATGTCACATGATAAGGTGGTAGTTTCACACATGACAACTTAAGGCTGTGGACACAAAGTAATATAATATGTAATATTATTATAGTTAATTTGTTATATGGGTAATATGTAACTGTAACTAAAATCTAATCCAAAACAGCCAAGCTGTAAAAAAACAGTGCGGCCCTCAAAAGGCTATGGTGAAAAAAGATGTGAAATCGAAGGTGGCGGCCAAGAAATGGCTGTGATGGTAGGTTAATGGTAAAAATTTTAATAACGACAATTCAGGTGAATTTTTGTGCCCTTGGTCTTGGCAAAAATTTCACCTAAATTGCCGTTATTAAAATTTTTACCATTAACCTACCATCACAGCCATTTCTTGGCCGCCACCTTGGATTTCACATCTTTTTTCACCATAGCCTTTTGAGGGCCACACTGTTTTTTTACAGCTTGGCTGTTTTGGATTAGATTTCATTTCTTTTTGTATTTGTATACCACAAAGCCGGCCTATGGCCGGCTTTGGGACTTTTTAACCTGTCTTTTTTTTCTTTACCACAGGAAGAAGAAAAAATGAAGCAGATGTACTTTAAATGTTTCTGATTTTATCAGTAAATGTACAAATTATATGTATAATACATATATTTATTACAGAACTCTCCATGGTGGTTTCTTTGTAACTGAACACTCTACAAGGTGACTTCTTCTTGCTGCCCTCTCTACAGGGTGAATTGTTAGTAGCTGAACAATCTACAAGGTAACTTCTTCTAGCTGATCTCTCTACAGGGTGATTTGTTTATAGCTGAACTATCTACAAGGTAACTTCTTCTAGCTGATCTCTCTACAGGGTGATTTGTTTGTAGCTGAATTCTGTGCAGGTGATCTGTTTGCAGCTGAGCTCTTTACAGAATAATTTCTTTGTAGCTGAACTCTCTACAAGGTAACTTCTTCTAACTGATCTTTCTACAGGACAAATTGTTTGTGGCTGAATTTTCTACAGGGTGATTTCTTTGAAGCTGAACTCTCTACATGGTGGTTTCTTTGTAACTGAACTCTCTACAAGGTAATTTCTTTTGCTGATCTCTCTACAGGGTGATTTGTTTGTAGCTGAACTCTCTACAAGTGATTTCTTTGCAGCTGAACTCTCTACATGATGGTTTCTTTGTAGCTGAACTCTCTACAAGGTAACTTCTTCTATTGATCTCTCTACAGGGTGATTTGTTTGTAACTTAACTCTCTACAGGTGATTTGTTTGCAGCTGAACTCTCTACATGATGGTTCTTTGTAGTTGAACTCTCTACAAGGTAACTTCTTCTAGCTGATCTTTCTACAGGGAGATTTGTTTGTAGCTGAACTGTCTACAGGTGATTTGTTTGCAGTTGAACTCTCTACATGATGGTTCTTTGTAGCTGAACTCTCTACAAGGTGACTTCTTCTAGCTGATCTTTCTAGAGGGTGATTTCTTTGAAGCTGAATTCTCCACAAGGTAACTTCTTCTAGCTGATCTCTCTACAGGGAGATTTGTTTGTAGCTGAACTCTCTACAGGTGATTTGTTTGCAGCTGAACTCTCTACATGATGGTTTCTTTGTAGCTGAACTCTGTACAAGGTAATTTATTTTAGCTGATGTCTGTACAAGGTCACTAGTTTGTAACTGAACTCTCTACATGATGGTTTCTTTGTAACTGAACTCTCCACAAGGTGACTCCTTCTAGCTGATCTTTCTACAGGGTGATTTGTTTGTAGCTGAACTCTCTACAAGGAAACTTCTTTTAACTGTTCTCTCTACAGGGAGATTTGTTTGTAGCTGAACTCTCTACAGGTGATTTGTTTGCAGCTGAACTCTCTACATGATGGTTTCTTTGTAGTTGAACTCTCTACAAGGTAACTTCTTCTAGCTGATCTCTCTACAGGGAGATTTGTTTGTAGCTGAACTCTCTACAGGTATTTTGTTTGCAGCTGAACTCTCTACATGATGGTTTCTTTGTAGCTGAACTCTCTACAAGGTAATTTCTTCTAGCTGATCTTTCTACAGGGTGATTTGTTTGTAGCTGAACTCTCTACAAGGTAACTTCTTCTATTGATCTCTCTACAGGGTGATTTGTTTGTAACTTAACTCTCTACAGGTGATTTGTTTGCAGCTGAACTCTCTACATGATGGTTCTTTGTAGCTGAACTCTCTACAAGGTGACTTCTTCTAGCTGATCTTTCTACAGGGAGATTTGTTTGTAGCTGAACTGTCTACAGGTGATTTGTTTGCAGTTGAACTCTCTACATGATGGTTCTTTGTAGCTGAACTCTCTACAAGGTGACTTCTTCTAGCTGATCTTTCTAGAGGGTGATTTCTTTGAAGCTGAACTCTCCACAAGGTAACTTCTTCTAGCTGATCTCTCTACAGGGAGATTTGTTTATAGCTGAACTCTCTACAGGTGATTTGTTTGCAGCTGAACTCTCTACATGATGGTTTCTTTGTAGCTGAACTCTGTACAAGGTAATTTATTTTAGCTGATGTCTGTACAAGGTCACTAGTTTGTAACTGAACTCTCTACATGATGGTTTCTTTGTAACTGAACTCTCCACAAGGTGACTCCTTCTAGCTGATCTTTCTACAGGGTGATTTGTTTGTAGCTGAACTCTCTACAAGGAAACTTCTTTTAACTGTTCTCTCTACAGGGAGATTTGTTTGTAGCTGAACTCTCTACAGGTGATTTGTTTGCAGCTGAACTCTCTACATGATGGTTTCTTTGTAGTTGAACTCTCTACAAGGTAACTTCTTCTAGCTGATCTCTCTACAGGGAGATTTGTTTGTAGCTGAACTCTCTACAGGTATTTTGTTTGCAGCTGAACTCTCTACATGATGGTTTCTTTGTAGCTGAACTCTCTACAAGGTAATTTCTTCTAGCTGATCTTTCTACAGGGTGATTTGTTTGTAGCTGAACTATCTACAAGGTAACTTCTTCTATTGATCTCTCTACAGGGTGATTTGTTTGTAACTTAACTCTCTACAGGTGATTTGTTTGCAGCTGAACTCTCTACATGATGGTTCTTTGTAGCTGAACTCTCTACAAGGTAACTTCTTCTAGCTGATCTTTCTACAGGGAGATTTGTTTGTAGCTGAACTGTCTACAGGTGATTTGTTTGCAGCTGAACTCTCTACATGATGGTTCTTTGTAGCTGAACTCTCTACAAGGTGACTTCTTCTAGCTGATCTTTCTAGAAGGTGATTTCTTTGAAGCTGAACTCTCCACAAGGTAACTTCTTCTAGCTGATCTCTCTACAGGGAGATTTGTTTGTAGCTGAACTCTCTACAGGTGATTTGTTTGCAGCTGAACTCTCTACATGATGGTTTCTTTGTAGCTGAACTCTGTACAAGGTAATTTATTTTAGCTGATGTCTGTACAAGGTCACTAGTTTCACTGCTTGAAGGTTCTTAGTTTACTAATTTGTTAAGATGCCTTACTGTAGTTATACTGATAGTAAAGTGTCAGTAAACTTAAGTATATAGAACATAATTATTTTACTAAGTTTTAAACTCTCAGTAAAACATCAGTAATGCGGGTTTACTGAAAAACTACTAAAATAACAAACAATTTAACTGTTCCATATACTGGGGATATACCACTGTAGTAAACTAAGGTACTTCAAGCAGTGTTTGTAGCTGAACTCTCTACATGATGGTTTCTTTGTAACTGAACTCTCCACAAGGTGACTCCTTCTAGCTAATCTTTCTACAGGGTGATTTGTTTGTAGTTGAACTCTCTACAAGGTAACTTCTTCTAGCTGATCTCTCTACAGGGAGATTTGTTTGTAGCTGAACTCTCTACAGGTATTTTGTTTGCAGCTGAACTCTCTACATGATGGTTTCTTTGTAGCTGAACTCTCTACAAGGTAATTTCTTCTAGCTGATCTTTCTACAGGGTGATTTGTTTGTAGCTGAACTCTCTACAAGGAAACTTCGTCTAGCTGATCTCTCTACAGAGAGATTTGCTTGTAGCTGAATTCTCTACCTGTGATTTGTTTGCAGCTGAACTCTCTACATGATAGTTTCTCTGTAGCTGAACTCTCTATAAGGTAACTTCTTTTAGCTGATGTCTCTACAAGGTCACTAGTTTGTAGCTGAACTTTCTACATGATGGTTTCTTTGTAACTGAACTCTCTGCAAGGTGACTTCTTCTAGCTGATCTCTCTACAGGGTGATTTGTTTGTAGCTGAACTCTCTACAAGGAAACTTCTCCTAGCTGATCTCTCTACAGGGAGATTTGTTTGTAGCTGAACTCTCTACAGGTGATTTGTTTGCAGCTAAACTCTCTACATGATGGTTTCTTTGTAGCTGAACTCTCTACAAGGTATTGATCTCTCTACAGGGTGATTTGTTTGTAGTTGAACTCTCTACATGGTAGTTTCTTTGTAGCTGAACTCTACAAGGTGATTTCTTCTAGCTGAACTATCCCTTTCCATAGTTGCATGAACTCCCTATAAGGTAAATTTTCTAGCTGATCTCTCTACAGGGTGAATTGTTTGTAGCTTATCTCTCTACAAGGTGACTTGTTTCTAGCTGATCTCTATACAGGTTACTTGTTTCTAGCTGATCTCTTGAATTCTCTTCAGGGTGACTGCTCTATTAGGGTGACTGCTCTATTAGAGTATCTCGATCTCTCACTTGCTGCACCAAGTTGGATTTCATGTTATAACTCCGTGGCTTTAAGTCTGATTCTTCTACACCATTGAAGAGCCTTTCTAAGATGATTACTCCTTCTATACAGCGATTTTCAAAGCATTCTCCCTAGCGGTTTATCTGGTAGGCGTGGCAATAATCGTTTTTTATTAGCTAATCTCGATTGCATAATTGATATACACTGTTAGTTTTTTCGTTGTATCTTCCTGGCTTTTAGCTCGATTTCTTTCAAACCACAAAAGCTTTAAGGTTCAATAGTTAACCTATTCACCCACTGATTTTCAGCTTCTTCCCATACACGGTTTACCCTGTAGGCGTGACAACATATTGGTGTTATTTTTCGTGAATAATCGATCATAACTCTTTTCCAGTTTATCGTATCCTAGCCAAAGTTGGTACAGAGATTCGCCTTTATACCCCCCTTCTGTGTACTAAATTTCAAGGCAATCGGATATAGCGTTCGCGTTTTATAGCAGTTTTTGTAAGTGTGCGAAAAGAGGAAGAAAAATGAGAAGAAAAATAAAACAACGAAGAATCTAAGCCAATTTTTGAAGTCGCAGATCTCGGGAACGCTTGAAACAATTTCGCTCTAATTTGGAATGTGGAGTGCTGAAGGTGGAGGGAGTGTCCACAGCAAAAATCGTCTTGTTTCATCAAGGCAGCACAGAGCTACGGAAGTGCGAAAATTGCGTTTTCTTTCTTCCTGTCAATATACTCACGGGTGTTACGCGCCGGCTTCTTGGGCCGCACGACACACTACTGTGTGTCTTGATAATAGTTCAGTTGCAAATAATATGTAATATGTAACTAGTTACTTTTAAAAAGTAATTGCCCCAATACTGTTTTTAGTGGGTTGCTAATAAGAGCAGGGCACAGTTTGAAATATTTCAAGAATTTTCTTGTCATAATTTAACGTATTGAGAATTGCTTAAAACCATCAACAAGTAGATTTGCACTATATAGTTTGTGATTTGATCATTAAATATTTTATGTGTCAAATGCATCCATATGGGTAATTTTCCAAAGTTCGGTCACATATGTATCTAATCCAAAACAGCCAAGCTGTAAAAAAAGTGTGCGGCCCTCAAAAAGGCTATGGTGAAAAAAGATGTGCAATCCAAGGTGGTGGCCAAGAAATGGCTGTGATGGTAGGTTAATGGTAAAAATTTTAATAACGACAATTCAGGTGAATTTTGTGCCAAGACCAAGCGGCACCAAATTCACCTGAATTGTCGTTATTAAAATTTTTACCATTAACCTACCATCACAGCCATTTCTTTACCGCCACCTTCGATTTCACATCTTTTTTCACCATAGCCTTTTTGAGGGCCACACACTTTTTTTTACAGCTTGGCTGTTTTGGATTAGATTTCACTTCTTTTTGTATTTGTATACCCCAAAGTCGGCCTATGGCCGGCTTTGGGGCTTTTTTAACCTATCTTTTTTCTTTACCACATGAAGAAGAAAAGATGAAGCAGATGTTAAATACTTTAAATATTTCTGAATTTATCAGTAAATGTACAAATTATATAATATAATACATATATTTATTACAGAACTCTCTGCATGGTGGTTTCTTTGTAACTTAACACTCTACAAGGTGACTTCTTCTAGCTGATCTCTCTACAGGGTGAATTGTTTGCAGCAGAGCTATCTACAAGGTAACTCTTCTTCTAGCTGATCTCTCAACAGGGTGATTTGTTTGGAGTTGAACTATCTACAAGGTAACTTCTTCTAGTTGATCTCTCTACAGGGTGATTTGTTTGTAGCTGAATTCTGTACAGGTGATTTGTTTGCAGCTGAGCTCTTTACAGAATTTCTTTGTAGCTGAACTCTCTACAAGGTAACTTCTTCTAGCTGATCTCTCTACAGGGTGATTTGTTTGTAGCTGAATTCTGTACAGGTGATTTGTTTGCAGCTGAGCTCTTTACAGAATGATTTCTTTGTAGCTGAACTCTCTACAAGGTAACTTCTTCTAGCTGATCTTTCTACAGGGCGATTTGTTTGTAGCTGAATTTTCCACAGGGTGACTTGTTTGCAGCTGAACTCTCTACAAGGTGAATTCTTCTAGCTGATCTTTTTACAGAGTGATATGTTTGTAGATGAATTTTCTACAGGGTGACTTGTTTGCAGCTGAACTCTCTACAAGGAAACTTTTTCTAACTGATCTCTGTACAGGGTGAATTGTTTGTAGCTGAGCTGTCTACAAGGTAACTTCTTCTAGCTGATCTCTCTACAGGGTGATTTGTTTGTAGCTGAATTCTGTACAGGTGATTTGTTTGCAGCTGAACTCTTTACAGAATGGTTTCTTTGTAGCTGAACTCTCTACAAGGTAACTTCTTCTAGCTGATCTTTCTACTGGGCGATTTGTTTGTGACTGAATTTTCTACAGGCTGATTTGTTTGCAGCTGAACTCTCTACATGGTGGTTTCTTTGTTGCTGAACTCTCTACAAGGTGAATTCTTCTAGCCGATTTCTCTATAGGGTAATTTGTTTGTAACTGAAGCCTGTACAAGGTGCTGTTTTGTAGGTGATCTCACTGCAGGTTGATTTGTTTGTAGCTGAACTCACTAAAGGGTGATTTGCTTGTAACTGAACCCCTTACATTGTATCTAGTTTCTAGCCACTAGCTGATCTCTCTACAGGGTGATTTGTTTGTAGCTGATCTCTCTGCAGGTTGATTTGTTTGTAGCTGATCTCTCTACAGGGTGATTTGTTTGTAGCTGAATTCTGTACAGGTGATTTGTTTGCAGCTGAGCTCTTTACAGAATGATTTCTTTGTAGCTGAACTCTCTACAAGGTAACTTCTTCTAGCTGATCTTTCTACAGGGCGATTTGTTTGTAGCTGAATTTTCCACAGGGTGACTTGTTTGCAGCTGAACTCTCTATAAGGTGAATTCTTCTAGCTGATCTTTTTACAGAGTGATATGTTTGTAGATGAATTTTCTACAGGGTGACTTGTTTGCAGCTGAACTCTCTACAAGGAAACTTCTTCTAACTGATCTCTGTACAGGGTGAATTGTTTGTAGCTGAGCTGTCTACAAGGTAACTTCTTCTAGCAGATCTCTCTACAGGGTGATTTGTTTGTAGCTGAATTCTGTACAGGTGATTTGTTTGCAGCTGAGCTCTTTACAGAATGATTTCTTTGTAGCTGAACTCTCTACAAGGTAACTTCTTCTAGCTGATCTTTCTACAGGGCGATTTGTTTGTAGCTGAATTTTCCACAGGGTGACTTGTTTGCAGCTGAACTCTCTACAAGGTGAATTCTTCTAGCTGATCTTTTTACAGAGTGATATGTTTGTAGATGAATTTTCTACAGGGTGACTTGTTTGCAGCTGAACTCTCTACAAGGAAACTTTTTCTAACTGATCTCTGTACTGGGTGAATTGTTTGTAGCTGAGCTGTCTACAAGGTAACTTCTTCTAGCTGATCTCTCTACAGGGTGATTTGTTTGTAGCTGAATTCTGTACAGGTGATTTGTTTGCAGCTGAACTCTTTACAGAATGGTTTCTTTGTAGCTGAACTCTCTACAAGGTAACTTCTTCTAGCTGATCTTTCTACTGGGCGATTTGTTTGTGACTGAATTTTCTACAGGCTGATTTGTTTGCAGCTGAACTCTCTACATGGTGGTTTCTTTGTTGCTGAACTCTCTACAAGGTGAATTCTTCTAGCCGATTTCTCTACAGGGTAATTTGTTTGTAACTGAAGTCTGTACAAGGTGCTGTTTTGTAGGTGATCTCACTGCAGGTTGATTTGTTTGTAGCTGAACTCACTAAAGGGTGATTTGCTTGTAACTGAACCCCTTACATTGTATCTAGTTTCTAGCCACTAGCTGATCTCTCTACAGGGTGATTTGTTTGTAGCTGATCTCTCTGCAGGTTGATTTGTTTGTAGCTGAACTCTCTACAGGGTGATTTGCTTGTAGCTGAACTCCTTACATTGTGTCTAGTTTCTAGCTGATGTCTCTACAGGGTGATTTGTTTGTAGCTGGACTCTCTACAGGTTGATTTGTTTGTAGCTGACCTCTCTTCAGGGTGATTTGTTTGTAGCTTATCTCTCTACAGGGTGATTTGTTTGTAGCTGACCTCTCTTCAGGGTGATTTGTTTCTAGCTGATAGCTCTACAGGGTGATTTGTTTGTAGTTGAACTCCTTTCATTGTGTCTAGTTTCTATCTGATCTCTCTACAGGGTGATTTGTTTGTAGCTGATTTCTCTGCAGGTTGATGTGTTTGTAGCCGATGTCTCTACAGGGTAATTTATTTGTAGCTGAACTCTCTATAAAGTGATTTGTTTGTAGCTGATCTCTCTGCAGGTTGATTTGTTTTAGCTGAACTTTCTACAGGGTGATTTACTTGTAGCTGAACTCCTTACATTGTGTCTAGTTTCTGGCTGACGTCTCTACAGGGTGATTTTTTTGTAGCTGAACTCTCTACAGGGTGATTTGTTTCTAGCTTATCTCTTTGTGTGTAACTGATCTCTTTACAAGCTGATTTGTTTGTAGCTGATCTCTCTGCAGATTGATTTGTTTCTAGCTGATCTCTCTACAAGTTGATTTGTTTGTTGCTGATCGCTCTAAAGGTTGATTTGTTTGTAGCTGAACTCTCTGCAAAGTGTTTATTTGTAGCTGATCTCTCTACAGGGTAATTTGTTTGTAGCTGAACTCTCTCCACAATGACTTGTGTGTAGCTGAATTCTCTAGAGAGTGACTTAATTGTAGGTGAATTCTCTACAGGGTGCATGACTTGTTTATAGCTGAACTCTCTTCAGTGTGACTTGTAATGTTCTGAATCTCTGCAGTGATATATTTGTAGCTTAACTTTCCACAGGGTGACTTGCTTCTTGCTGAACTGTCTATAAGATTAACTGTTTGCAGCTGAACTCCCTACAGAATAACTTGTAATGTAATAGAATTTTATAATGGAGTAAATAAATTAGCTGAATGCTCTATTAGGGTGACTGTTCTATTAGAGTATCTCGATCTTGCATTTGCTACACGGAGTTGGCTTTCGAATCGTAACTCAGTGGTTTGTAATCCAATTCTTCTATACTACTGCAAGTACTTTCAATGAAGATTATTCCAGCTATACACCGATTTTCAGCTCATTGCTCTAAGCGGTTTGCCTAGTAGGCGTGAAAACTAATCCTTTTTTATTCTTAAAAATTGATAGCGTAATTGTGACACAGGTTGGGTTTTGTGTTATATCTCCGTGGTTTTTATCTCGATTCCTTTCACGCCACCAAAAGGCACTCTTACGATGGTTACTCCATCTACATAGCAATTTTCAACTCATTCCATGAAGCAGTTTACCCTGTAGGCGTGACAACAAATTGATCTTGTTTTACGCGAATAATCGGTCATAACTCCTGAATAATTCATCGGATTTGCACCAAATGTGATGCTAGGATTCGCCTTTGGACCCCCTTTCTGTCTGCTAAATTTCAAGGCGATCAGAGTACGCGTTTGCATTTTATAGCAATTTTTTGCAAGTGTGCGAAAAGACGAAGAAGAAGAAAAAAAATGAAACGTTGGCCGCTCGTATCTCGGAAATGGCTTGAGTGATTTCCTTCAAATTTGGAATGTAGACTTCCCTAGCTGGTGGGCAACTCTGCAGCAAATTTGGTTTCAATCAGATAAGGTATCACCGAGATACAAAAGTGTGAAAATGACGTTTTCTTTCTTCCTGTTAATATACTCATGGTGTGGCGCGCCGGCTTCTTGGGCCGTACGACACACTACTGTGTGTTTTGATATGTACGTAACATACATACATGAGTACCACAATACTATTACTGCACTATTTTACGTGAATTATTGATGCATAAAATTTATTAATATTCTAAATCATTTATTTTTGTGACAAATCAAGATATTTAAATGTTTGTATACCACACATGGTTCCGTACATAGTGTAGTTAGTGGCGATTCTAGACCTGGCGTACAGAGGGCCAAGTGGGGAACAGCATGACTATTGTTGTATGGCTATAATATAAAATAGAATTTCAGGGGGGGATTCTGGGGGTGCAACCCCCAGAAGCTGCAGGATTTTTGTAATTTGGAGGCTTGAAAACAGCCTAAAATTTATGCTTAAAAATACCAATGCCAATCTGTACTGCAAATTTTCCCAAAGTTATTTTTCTGCAGGGGGGCCTCCCTTAGAATCACCTATATATGTAGTTCACTTACATGCACACTTGCACATGTGTTATGTGTGTCAGTGTGATGTATTACATACAGTAAATGCAATTTCTATTCTGATATGTACATATCACAGGTTTTAGCCTACTGTATATAGGTCCTTTAGTGGGATAGCATTCACAGAATAAAACCACTTGCTAGCGAGAAGTCAATGTTTAGGTGCAGACTGAATGCAGAGAAGATCTCAGATCCCAGTTGTTGTGGCTCCCTTGACACATGCTTAGGCTGCATGTTGCGGGGGATCAAATCATCACTGGACCTGGAATTTTTTCTGCATTCTTCACATTTTAGTTACATGTTTCTGACTCCCAGTATAGTATTCACAGAACAGAATGTAGTCTGAAACACAAGGCATATGGCCACAAACTTATTCCATCACAAAGCTAGTCATATCTCAACATTGGAATGGAATATCTGCATTCTGTAACTTTACAAAAATCGGTTATAGTCCAGTAGATTTAAGGTTGGACCCGGAAAAAATTTGAAGAAAGCTGATTTTGGTATCATTAAAAATCAAATTTTTCATAGAATAATATATCCAAAATCCTCTAAAATTCACCTTGGGGAAAAATTGTTTTATGGCCAATTTAGTATTGAGGCATATCTGACTGGATTCAGGAAAGTGGATCTTCCACACATATCCAATTACCAACTTTGACAACTCATAACTTCAGATTGGAAAACGGTATTGACTTGAAATTTGATCAGTAGTGAGCACTAGCATCATTGATTAGTTGCAGAAAATTTCAGGTTGATATTCACCTTGTACACTAAGTTGTGGTTTCTTTATTAAATGCATTTGGTAAACCTATTTTTGCAAATCTGGTCATTTGTGGCTAACAAAAATGCATATTATCCTTAAAATATTTTCTCATAAGAAATTCATTGCAATCAATATTAGCTGTATGAAATTAGAATAAGACTGATTATAGATATAGAAAAGGTGCCTATCATGTAAGTTCTGAACAAATATATTTGTCACAATTATTGTAAACAATTTCCTCAGCACTTCTGCAACTCTCTCCCCTGCATCTGCCACATGCTGCAACATACTTTAATCCATGATTACACTGAGAGCATAATGTTGCTACCACATGGATTTGCAGTAGAAAGCTTGCATTCATATTGTACAAATTTAAGTTAAGACTTCTGGTGCTAGTCCCATGTCTGTTATCATCAGTTACATACAGCCTCGATCCTTCTAGTTTCCAGCTCCATTATGGTAATGGATCAAGTTAGTCATTAAGTTCCTTCTAATGAATAACTTGTAGATGCACATACAAGTTGTGAAAGTGTGTTGCTCTTGTGCATAGATCATTTGTGCATCATTTTCTTCTTGATTAGGCCAACTTTACCCTGTTCAAATGTCGCAGATGTTGTATCACAGCCACTACATGCAAGCATACAAAAAGAGAAGATGTAATTATGACGTTACAATAGGACCTATGTGCCCAATAATGTCATCAATTTTCCAATATTCAAATGTTTCCCAACCTCTGAAATAAAATATTTATATACTTGCTATGCTCTGGTGCACCATGCAGGAGGACAAGAACATCAGTGTCATCAGCTACAACAACACACTTTACTTCCTTCAATTGCAAACTGAAGTGCACATTGAACAATCAATGTGTCAGCATCCAAATTACTCTGATGCACAACCTGGCCATCATCTCTCAGATATTGGACAATCAATTGATGTTTGCTCTTTTCATTTGCAAGAAAACTTCCTGACTTTTGTAAGCTTCCATAGATTCACTTGACTGAATATCTGCACCTGCACATACCATAACATACCTGGGGATGCTGACAGCCCTACACACTGATTGCACAAATGGAGATTCTGACATACTGATGGTCCAATGTGCACTTCAATTTTGCAATTGAAGGAAGTAGAGTGAATGTTGTACCTGATGACAACAATGACGTTCTTGTGCTACTGGTGCATGCTGGAAGCAGAACATGACAAGTACGTATCTCTTTTCATTCAGAGGTTGTAAAACATTTGAAAATTTGGAAAAATGATGACATTATTGGGCACATACATAGGTCTTCTTTTCACATGCCTGGGGTGGCTGTGATACAATGTCCACAACATTTAAATAAGTAAAGTCGGCCTAATCAGCAATCAAATGATGTGCAAACGTTTGAAAAGTTAATGATGGATTGTATAATGCAACAATTGCACATGTTGAAAAAGTTGGAGTTTGATGGGAATCAGTCTGATTTATTGAGGAGTCTCAGGTATACAAAACAAAGTACTTGGAAATGGTGGCATCAGAAAGTAATTACACATGCGAGCTGTGAAAGTGTGCTAACCCTTGCAGATGGATAGAGTTTTCAGGATCAATGGTTTTAGCTGATCCAAGAAGTTATTCATTGTATGGAACTTAATATGGGGCTGGAAACTAGAAGGATTAAGGCTGCAACCGATGATGATAGACATGGGACCAGTCCCATAGATCATATAATATTAATTTTGTACAATATAAATTCCAGCTTTCCACTGCAAATCCATGTGGTAGCAATATTATGCTCTTGTTGCAATCATGAATTATTAGTGTGTTGCAAAATGTGAAGGAGAGAGAGTTGCAGAAGTGCTAAGGAAACTGTTTCTTGTGAAAAAATAATTTAAGGATAACACATTTTTGTAGGTCACAAATGACCAGATTTGCAATAATGTGTTTGCAAATGCATCCGATTGAGAAACCACAACTTAGTGTTCAAGTTGAATATCAATCTGAAATTGTTGCCACATAATAAGTGATGCTGGTGCTCACTACTGATTAAATGTCAAGTCAATACCATTTTCCAATCTGAAGTTATGAGTTGTCAAAGTTGGTAAATTGGATATGTGTGGAAGATCCACTTTGCTGAATCCAGTCACATATGCCTCAATGCAAAATTGGCCATAAAAAAATTCCCCAAGGTGGATTTTAGAGGATTTTGGATATGTTATTCTACAAAAAATTTGCTTTCTAATGATACCAACATCAGTTTTCTTCGAATTTTTCTTGGTTAACCCCTTTTTTCAGTTATATCTACCGAACTATTAATAGTTGAATAACATAGTTCACCGTAATTTCCTTTTTTTCATTGTAGAAGAATTTTTGTATGCAAAACATGAACGAAAGTTTCTTACATGTAATTTTTACATAAGATCGAACTACTTTAATAGAGCAGTCATTCACAAATAATACGAAAATATTTTTACATGAAAACTTTTAACATGAAAATTTTTTTTGCAGAAAAATAAATTGAATTACAGTAGTTCATCAAAGTTTAAGGAAGTAGACAAATGTTATGTGCCAGCATGTTCTGTTTTCACATGCCCTCACATATCAGCAACTACATTAAAGTGGTGTACTACGTATATTTACCTTTGACTGTATAGGTAATGAAATATTGTCAGGGTACTTGGAGAGGATTAAAGTCTAAGAGAGTGGATACAGCAAAATCTAATGTGAGCACATACTGTATGTAATTAACTGACTGTATAGCAGTGTTAATGTGATATGCTATGAAGGACAATATAGTGCCACTGTATTAATGCACTTTAATATCTCACAGGATGTGATGCTTGAAAAAAATGGTTTTGCGAATACAGTAACCAGTCCACAAATCCAAACTGGTAGGTATCAATGTTGCGTAGAGTTTTAAGATCCTGCTGACTCAAGTCA
The DNA here is from genome assembly GCF_963678975.1 of Dysidea avara. NCBI lineage: Eukaryota > Metazoa > Porifera > Demospongiae > Dictyoceratida > Dysideidae > Dysidea > Dysidea avara. The sequence goes on along the minus strand of NC_089273.1, from coordinate 7,374,368 downwards.
AGCCGATGTATATGTGTGTGATCATGAGTGTCTATGTAATTCCTACCATGAATCAATAAGGCATGTCCGCCTTTGCTCTTGTTGGTATTACATTTTATAATTGTGACCGGATCTGCAAAAACCCGACACAATAGCGCATTCTTCAAATTCCTGTTTATTAAATGTTTGTTATCTACTTAGCCAAGTGTACCTCTGACAAAGTTTCAGCTTCATGTGCCTATAACGTTTGGAGTTATTATAGTAACAACAACAGAAAAATCGATTTGTACAGCAAGTATAGGGAAAATAAATTACAGGCGCTTACTAAAAATGATTGTAACTCACGAACAAATTGACGTACTCAGCTGAGCTTTTCACCGTTGTGTTCGCAATGGATAGGGAAATCATTTACTGTGTATGTTTGGCCTTCTATCACCTTTCTTCACTGCATACAAAGGCACAATTCGTGAAGAAAATTGATCACATACTATTGCTTCGATGTGACGTAAACGAATGCTTATAACTTGCGTATCCTTCGGTTTATTACAACGAAACAAAGATTTTCCAACTCCTCATGAGTATGCAAATAAGGTGATATCCAGGTTTTTATTGTTAGTCTCTTTCTTCACTAAGAAAGAGGCATTCAAAAAATTTACGGAAGTTTTTCAATAATACGTAAAAATATTTCACTCAATGTTTTCAATGCTTTAGGCCATACCTATTTAAAAAGTTGTTGTTCTGACCCGACCGACCCAATTTTTCACAGATTTTAAGTAAGAAAAGGAAAAAAAAGATCACGTGATGCCTTAAAATTGCTGCAACAGATTGAGATACTCTAATAGAACAGTCAGTTAGTACAATTTTGATCTCAAATATAATGCTAGCTATCTGTAAATGTAAAACCAGCATGTTCTTCACCCCTGACGAAGAAAATCTATGATAGCATCAGTTTTTTTTTTGCCTACCGACCAACCCATTTTGTTGTAAAATAAATCCAAGCAACAACTTTCAAATAGGTATGGCCTTATACTGGAAATTTAGGCCTGCGCTATTCTGTCGGGTTTTCGTTGATCCGGTCACAATTGTTACCTACATAAATAGTTATTTTGTGTACAGAGTATACACACTGAATTAACATAATAAGTTGTGCATTTAGAATCCTGCACAACTCTCCAGAGATAATAATGCCTTATTTACTCTTCTTACCAGGTAATGCATCACTGTATTCCTGATACACTCACTTATTCAAGAGAAGTTGATAACATTAGTACACCTTAATATGTGACTGGGCCTGCGACAATAAGGCATGTGGGCACATAATTTTTGCCTACTTCCATCACTCGTAACTTTTTATACTGTTATACTACTGCAATGCAATTTTGAGCTCTTGGTGAGCATTTAATTGGCTTTACAATGCAAGCTACAGAATGTAGATACTCTGTTCCAGTACTGAGATACAACCTGTTGTGTGATGGGATGTAGTTTATACCCACATGCCCTGTTTTCACAGACCTAGTCACATATCATAATTTTCTTCCGTAACATAATTTTTGAGACAATTACAAAACAGTATGTACAAGATTCAAGTACAATTTCTCCTGTCACTTTTACTGCCGCATAGCCCCATTTAAAGAATGTTTTTCTGCCTCTTAACTTATCATCATCTTCTAATGGTTGAATAGTTCAACCTAACACACACGTCTAACTATAAAATTTATGATGTCAAAAATGCTAACTTTATGATGAACATAACCCTTATGGCTTCCATGTGTCATCTGCATTTCCTTGTTCTAAACATAATTTAATCCTCACACCTTCATTATACGACTTTCTAATTACCAGTAATCCTTTGAGCCAGTAGATCATACCAGAATACTAGCTGCAATTTGCAACTATTGTGAACAGTGGCAGATAAAGGGGTTGCATTGGCTCTGACTGAAATCCCCTCTGAAAATGGTCATGTACCAAAAATTGGTTTATGGATCAGTGAAACTATGTACCCATTTGCAGACTAGCAGCCAAGTGCATAGGGTTGACCACCCAAAATCTTACTGCTACAGTACCATTATGTCGTGCCCCATTGCATTCCAGGCAGATTCATAGTGCCACTTAAAGACTAGTATTAAATGATGAGCTTTCATCCAACATGTGATCACTTACAAGGTTTATTCAACAAGTTCAGCCAGAATTGTTACCAAACAATCGCAGAAATGCTAAAATGTCAATATTTTTGGCATGTCAGCTTTTAGGATTGCCACTGATAGAAATAGATCATAAAATGATATGTATCTGTTTCAACATGCAGTAATTTACAATGCTTATTCAATCAAAATCGTTATCACAGAATGCCAATTTTTCCTGCTATACACTTATTGAGTGACTTGCATCCCCCAATAGACCTTCCCCTGTTGCCTGAATCTGAAACATCTGAAAATTTCTAGATCTACCACTGGTGTATGTATAGATATATATGTACCACTTTCACACCTCAGCTCAAAGGAAAGCCAGTGCATATATGTGACCTGATTTTAGAAAACCGTCGATATCCGCACAATTTTCAAAATGCATTTTATTTGTTCTTTGTTTTCTACAGGGACAGAGGAATAGACTAGCCAAATTTCAGCTTCCTAAGTAAGCAGCGTTGGAAATTCAGCACTAGACAGCCGGACGAGCAAATAATTTGATATGTACAGAAACTATCGAGAAAAGAATCTACAGGCGCTTACATAAACCATCATAACTTACTGATACAACAACATACGGAATTGATTCTTGGTTCATTGTGTTCGCCATGAATTTGTGCATCCATCAAGGTTTAGTTTTTCTCCCAGGCATGCTTCTTTGTTCGAGAAGGAAGGGAAATTCACTGAAAAACGATCGTCGGTAAATTCTTTCGTCATCGCACCTTAAACAGACGTCTGTAACGTTTGAATCTTTTCGTGTGTGGAGATGAAATAAAACTTTTGTATTCCCTATGGACAGGCGAACACGATGATGCCCAGGATTTATCCATTGGCGGCTTAATTCGCCCACCATCGAGGCGATAAACACTTGCATAATTTTTTTTCTGGAGCTTGCATTTTTTACCCACAGTTTTTAAATGCGTTTTATTACAAAAGTACTGTTGTGCATATATCGCCGGTTTTTCAAAATTCGGTCACATATATCACATATCGCACTGACTCAAAATGTTAACAAGATATATGCACTGCTACCGTGCGTATATCTCGTTAAGGTTAAGGCAGTGCATACAGTGGAACCTCAGTTATCCGAACCCCGGTGGTCCATAGGTCTGAAAAGTCCGTATCTCTGAAACTGTGTATAAATAACCTTAAAATAGCATGAAGGATTTTTTTTAAATACCAGTATTTTCAACTACTCTAATAGAACAGTCACTACTCTAATACAGCAGTCATTTCTGTGGTTCGGTTAACCGAGAATCCGGATAAGTGGGGTCCGGATAACTGAGGTTCCACTGTATATCTCGTTACATACTGCAGATATACGCACTGCCACCAGTGCGTATATCTCGTTATCTTGAGACATTGCATACCTAATAGGTGTGCACACTGTATCCAGAAATCATCAGATTTCTTTGATGTTTTACTGTTATCCTCTTCTCTTATATAGGGAATCAAGCAAGCTGTGATTGTGGGATTGAATTCTGCCAAACAACCTGTGATTGTGGGATTCAATTTTAATATATTAACAGTAGTTTTTTTTTTGTTTTTTTTACTTTTGTAAATGTAGCAATTAAAATAACATAATTAACACTAGTCTCTTAAAATTGTTATATTAACAATAATAAAATCAAACTACTGTTTGATGTATTAAAATTGAATCCCACAATCACAGTTTGTTTGGCAAAATTCAATCCCACAATCACAGCTTACTTGGTTTCCTATATAAGAGAAGGGTATAGCAACTACAGATTTTGCCAATTACGTGAGTCTACATGTTAAAAGTAGAACATATTAGTTATACGATGGGCACTTGTGCTTTGCCTGTATATACACACTCACCCTCAGGCCTGCGGCCCTCGGGCTTGTGCGTATATATCAGGCAAAGCACTTTTGCCCATGGTATAACTATCACATACATATATGCACGTTTACTGCAAATTGTAAAAGTAAACACAATTCAATAACTATACATATAGAAGTATGCATTGTAAGATGTAAGGAGGTTGGTGGCTTGTGCTGATATGCAATAAACAACACAATTTGTGACCGAATTTGCAAAAAGGTACCTTTTCACACACTAAATTTGACCCATTTTTTGAACTTTGAAGCTTCATAACTTTTTGATCATTTTATATAATTGCCTAAACTTTTCCATGAGTGTTGCTACAACACCTGGCTGCAGTTTGATACTAAGAACAAGTTAATCACTGTAAGGAGTCAAGTGTTACATCATTTTGTTTGCTGGTAAAATGTGTGGAAAAGGTACCTTTTCGCAAATCTGGTCACATTTAGTGTTGCAGCATTACTAAAGTGTGGCACTTAAATTGTATCACCTGCCTCCAAAGATACAGTGTCTAATTTAATAATCTACAGTACCTACTGTATAAACTGGATATATTTTGGATTAAACAAATTGTATTCATAAATGTTATGCCTCATCCACATATGGGTTATTGAAATTACATTTCCTGTATGAGTTACCCTGGAGAAATACATGGATATAGATGACCATTAGTTTACTTACTATTTACTGTACATTATTAGATACAACAACTACTGCACAATCATTCAACTACAAAAGTGAAAATGGAGTCTCGTCAACATCAAGCAGCTAAGCCATGAAGTTTGGAAGGACAATTAGTTTATTATAATAACCAATATGTATTGTGTTGTACAGTTTTATACACCTAATAGTAAAGTATATGTAGCTAGCAGCATGTGTGTCACTTTCACAGTTACCTGATGTAATTATGATCATTTTGTGTGTCACTACACCCTTACCTGTTTAGGCTAGACAACCAACCTTCCCTAGGTAAGAGAAATTATAGGAAAATTAGGGTAAGGAAATTAGTCAATTGAGCAATTTAAAGGTCACAAAATCAATACATCAGATGAATTATTTTTATATCAAAAAATACAGACCGTAAAAAAAAACAGACAATCATAAACAAAGAGACGTTCAGTTGAATAATGTAATACGCATGCAATTCCAAGTACATGTATATAACTTCCAGAGAAATTTTTAAAAATTTATAGTGTAACCAAGTTGATGTTATGCTACTTCTAAAAATGGATCATTTAGCTAACGCCTTACCTTGCTAAGCATTAGTCAGCCATCTAAATCATTCATAGTACGTTCTATGCAATTTATTTATGGTTTTGTAATACTGAATACAGTTTCTTTGTAATGTTATACATGCAAATTATCTTCACTGTAAAAGGCATCATATCCAAGTAACTAGGTACCAGCCTATTGTGTTGGTGTAATTTTGAGCATACAGTGTAATAGGTGTCTGAAGCATCAAGCATAATGCTAGCATAATAGGTAGATATTGCCATACTGTAAATTGTTATCAGTGAAAAACACATGTGATGGGAAAGACCAAGATAGCTTGACATATGTAGCTGCTAGATAAAGTTTCACATAGCTTTACATTCCCTCCTACACATAAAAAGAAAGAATGGCCTGTAGCCTAATCAGAAACTCTAATAAAGATGGATACAAAACCTTTTAATATTAGAGATATTGGGCTACCATTTTTCAATAGTTACCGTTAAACAATTGCTCACAAACCAAAAGTTATTGTTGCCCAAATATACAGTACCCTCATATAACTCAAGCATCATAGTCAAGCACATTGCAGGTACTTTAAATTGTATTGAGGTAAGTTTTTGATCAGTATACAAGGTGAACTGGAGTTGGAGAGAGAGAACACATCCCAGCCATCATCCTGAGAACTTCCTGGGCCAACTCTGGTTCACTTCAAAAACTCAGACAGTGGAAGGCATCAATGCGTTTTACACACATACATTAGTTAACACTAGAGCTAAATAGGGTCAGGTTCAGCTTAGGCTAGGGTTCTTCTTCATCCCAACATACCTCTTTTATAGGTTTCTGCTGGAAAATAAAGGAGGTGGGTAGTTTGCATACCATAGCATTTTCTCAGTTTTACCCTGGGTTCAAATCTTGGAGGGTATTAAAATTTATTGTACATGTAGCACCCTTCTTGTTTAATGTTTTAATCACCCAACTATTGGACAAAAAATTAATATATAGCCTTCAAGTTTATTCTACAAGTAGGATGAAGAATTGTTATCATTATTTTACTACTATTACATGTACAGTGGCCAGTACTGACGATCTGACAGCAACGTGTACTGCAGCCTTTGGATTACCTAACGTAACAAACAGGAACCAGAGACTTAAACATTGCTTAACCAAACAGTAAGGTTAAAAAGATAATGAAATAAGAAAGGAAAAAAACCAACCCCAGGGCCAGGGTTCGAACTGCAGGCCACCCAATATCTAGTCCAGTACCACACTGTGCCTCCTCCACGAGGGACAGACTTCTTTTGAGCCTAAGTATTTATTATTATGAGAATTTGCAGTGGCCAGCACTGAAGGTCTGAAAGCAACATGTGCTGCAGCCTTTGGAAATTAGGGGCCAATAGAGGGTTTAAGTTCAATTAGCCATACAAACTGAAGGAAGTCACCTACACTTACTCATAATACTAGTGTGATCTGCAGGGTGGCTGAACTCACTATGTGGTGACTTGATTAAGCTGATATGTCTATGAGGAGCTGATAGATCCGTGTATTTTGGGGCCAATTATAAGTCTAATATTACAAACGGTAAAGTAAATAGGCGCTTCGCGCGCTGCGCGCGCGAAGCGCCTATTTACTTTACCGTTTGGTCACTAGGACATTAGGCAATTGGAATTCGCAAATTCCAATTGCATAAGTTTCAATGCTCAAAGTTTAAGAATTTATAAACACTGCTGACCTGGTTTGTTAACACGTCGAGGCGTTAATTTCCTCTGTTCCTGACATGGCAAATAATTAAAAATTTAACGTTCATTCAGTACGCACGTGATGTAGTGGTACCAGGCTCTGTCCAGAACTCAAGTCTACCCCCAAGGAGTGGTCAGCACATAGAGAAAACTGCTCAAACGGACTAAAGGTAAGTAGGATAAGTAGATACACACGTTGAGATTATATTGTTTTGAAAGGCTAGACTACTTTCTCTAAATAAAATGCACCAGTTGGCGTGGCTATGGTAGTCTTGCGTAGACCAGACAGAATTTTTTCTTAGTGTGTGAGTGCGGAATGAGTGGCCAATCAGCACCCACCATAGAGCTGGTGAAACGTTACACAGAAATTCTATGGGAAGTGTACTAGACCACTTATTCCCCACCCACACACAAAAGAAGAAAGTCGGTCTGATCTTAGCTATATTATAGTGAGTGATGTTGAAATGGGCTCCTTCACCCCATTGGTATTCCCTACTTTTTGGGGGAATGGGAGGTGCGGCTAGTATTGCTTACAAGAGGTTAGCATTTCTGCCTGCTGCTTAGAAAGACCAGTAGTGTAGTGTCCTGGATTAGATGCTCCACCAGTTTTTCTTTACTGTAACCCTGCCAGTCCAGTTACTATCGCAGCACTTGACCTTGCAATGTGTGAGGGTCAGGTGCATGCTTCCATCACATGTTTCTTGTTTATTTACTTGTTATATTTCAAAAAAAAAAATCGCACAAAAAAATAAATCCAGTAGTATTGGCTACCAGCTTTTTTAAAAATGTGGGTTGTGGAGTAGAAAGAGCAATAAATGCATTGTATACAAACTGGTTAAACCTCTACCTTATCCCATCACCATTGTATGGCATGCATATGGGTTTAAGTCTCCACAAAGGACTCGACTGTATCGTTATTAGAAGTAGACAGCATGCCTATACTACCTACTGTCAAGGAGGTGTCACTCTAATGTATCCTGTATTGTACGATCTTCATCCGGATTTTTGGCATAGGACAGTACAAGCATCATTTCAAGTAGCACTTTTACATTCAATAATTGTAACGTGATCTTGGAAACCTACCTGTTTGGTTTATTTTCTGTTTAATAGCTTAAATGAGGTATTAGGTGCTTATCTATCTTGTGTTAAAATTTTAGTTTAATATCCTGAGACGTGGCTGGTTTACTGTCCGGTACATTACAAACTAGTGCATTAAGGTTTGTGAGTGATTAAGGGTGACAAGTGGTGTTTACCAATAATTCCATACATGGTCTGATATAATCACCGAAGCTCCTAGGAAAAAGAAGCTTTGGGTGGGAAATTTTACAGCACGAAAGTTTAATAGTTGCTTTTATCCAAACAAATTGTTGAAATTTTCATTTAAGTTTTTGCTGTATGTAGAAGTCAAGGGTCAAGGTACACTCTTGGTAAGAAATCCAACTTTTGTGGATCGTCAACCACCCTGAGATCATAAGGTAGGCAATGTACTAGAGCAGATGCCTTATTCCTTATACATACACCTTATAAATTTGTTTTTCATGGCCAACATCAAAGGTGGGGGTATTACTACAGGTATAGCCTAAATATTTCTTTTCAAGGTTAACCCTTAAATCTGCTTTTCGAAAATGCATGTTTACACAATATGGACTCGCATGGTGACACTAGGTGAGATAACTTAATTCTTACAGCCTACAAACACACATAGATTTAAAAAGTGTGTCCACTGGGCTACTTGGAGGAGCACTGTAACTACAGTGGCTTACTTATTATGAAGTGATGAACATCGACAAGTCAAGTCTCCGTGTTTCATAATTCTTGCCACATGCTTACTTTTGATTGTGGGATTACTCACGTAAATCATATATTGCCTGATACAAAAATTCACGACAAGTCCAATGGAAGTCACTGCAAGGTGATAGGAGCAACTACCATCGAGTCATCGACCATTTTATAGAGGTATGTAATAAAAAGTTTGCATGTTCCCTACCAAAAAGTTATTTTCATGGCATCACCATGTAACATTAGGGTAAAACTCTAGGTATCATTTTAATCCTTGTTCCATCACAAGTAGAATAATGTAAATCGCATAGCCATAGAATGGATGCTTCAAAAGTTACAGCGCTCTATGCAAGGCATGCGTATTTATTAAGTTTAAATCCAGTTTTCTTGATTATGCAGGTTTAAGGGTTAAGTGTTGCTAAAGGTAAAATTTTCACAAATACAGTGGAACCTGTCTATAATGATCACCTTGGACCAGATATATCTGGCCTTTATATACAGGTGGCTGTTATAGAGAAAACCTGCATAAGGTGGTCAGCAACATTTTAGTGGCTACGACCGTTATAAATGAGTAATTATTATAAAGAGGCTCGTGCCAACCGCAATGTAGTAATATTTTAGTACAGAAACGGCAAGGTGAGCCTGTTATGGATGTTGGTTATAGCTATTGAATACGATTAAGCAATGAAGACTGATAGATTATATAGTATTCATTGAAAGGCAGGAAGTGTGATAATTGCGCATTAATTGAAATGATGCCGTGGTGCCAGGCAATTTGCTTAACAAGCCACCATAAAAGGTAGCAACCGCTATACGAAGAAGAAAGTTATGTATACAGTGATTCATGGGCAAATTCTTGGTTGGCCGTTATACGCGTTAGACAGGTGACCGCTTAATGCAGACCACAATGCATACATTTGTATTGGAAAATATTTGGGACCTCGTGACCATGGCCGTTATACAAAGGTGACCGCTTAATCCAGGTGACCGTAACACAGGTTCCACTGTACAACCCAAATGTATTACTCTCTATGGGAGGTCTAAATATTTCAAGGATAAAATTTTGCTGATAACCCCCCCAACACTGCACAATCAGCAAAAAAAAAGTTTCCCCTCGAAATATTTAGGCTGTACGGTATATGCAGTGTAATGCACTTGATTTATTTTTTGTAGCCAGATGATAGAGCGCTGGTATCACATACCCGAGAAAAATTCTAAGTGTAAGTTTAACTGTTAAATGAAAGTATGAATATACTCATTTGATAGTTGTTCTCCACACTACATAATGCCCTTGACTTCTCTACTACTCTAGATCTTTTGTGTCACAAATTCTATTTGTATATTGTATCATTGTCAAGTTTCATGGTAGTGAATTATTCTTCCCTAAGATTGGCCATGCATTGTGACATGTTTAGTGCATGCTTGTAAGTTTAAAGTTCACTCTCAGTGTGCTCCAGTACAAGTCCGTCCCGTCCAGTTGTTTAATGAGCTTTATCCACAATTACATCATAGCACAAAAATGGCAATAAGAGTGGGGATTGTATGTACAGATAGCCATTAGAAGGGATAACTTTTGAGATTTTCCTCGTTAAGTAAGTGAGAGAAATCTCTGGTAAGACTTGTTTGTTAACTATCTTTCTATGTAGAAGCATGCACAGTTGCTCTTCTCGAACACTCCAGATCTGGTTTTGAAAATAAAACCAGAGCTAGGTAAGTATCTAAAAGTGTGAAAATGCATTCCCCAACAGAATTTTCTCCTGCTGTCTTCATGGCAAACATCTCAAAAGCTTATCCCTTCCAATGGCTCTGTACAAAGTACCCCCACTTGTAATTGTGAATGAAACTCTTTTGGGACCTTTGAAATGTAGCCCACCTAACTGTGCTAGTGATGACGTGGTATAACAGGAAGAGTAAAATTAATGCTAGATGGCATGTTATGCATAGAAGTATCTTCTAAACTGTATTATAGTTTAACTATCATGTTTTTTCTCGCCAATCCTCTCAACAAAGCCTTAAAGCTGCTCTTCATTTTCATTCACGTTCGTAAGGGACATACCCACTTTCAACTCAAAGGGATAAGCTATTCCTGGAAGTCTACAAGGCTTGTACCAATGTTTTTCAGTTATTAAATGCCTGTAAAACTTGAAGAGAAAGTAAATCAAAGAGTCTAAGGAGAGTCGTGTCACCCATGTTTCAGCCTGCCAGAAAGAAATCACAAAGTTTACTCGTAACTGTTTATTACAAACTTCATTTCGCTTTTCTTACGTACAAGCTGCTTTTATCATTTAACGATTTTGCTCACGTAGGTGCGTATGGACCAACATAGATAAGTAGATAGGCATGCACACACACACGCACACACACAGTGACCCACACACACTGCTCACACACACACTGCACTACACACACATGCACACACACACACACACACACACACACACACACACACACACACACACACACACACACACACACACACACACACACACACACACACACACACACACACACACACACACACACACACACACACACATACACACACACACATGCACACTACACACACACCACCACACACACACATACACATGCTACACACTACACAGAGACACACACGCACACACACACACACATACACATGCTACACACTACACAGAGACACACACACACACACACACACGCACACACACTAATACACACATACTGCACTACACACAGAAACACACACACACACTGCATACACTAATACACACATACACACGTACTACACAAATACACACTACACACACATGCTACGCACTACAAAGAGACACACAGACACACACTGCACTACATACAGGTGCACACACTACACACACACACACACACACACACACACACACACACATACTACACACACACGTACACTGCACACACACACACTCTACACACATACCTTACACACAGACTTTCTACATACTACACAGAGACACACACATGCACACGAACACTACACGCACACTACACACATACCACACACACACACTACACACATACCCTACACATACATGCTACACACACACACTACACACGCACACACCACACACGCTATAGTAGTGTCATGTAGTTTAGCAACAGTAGACACATGTACAGAGACACATGTAGTCATAATGTAATGCTGCTACATGTGTCTCTGTGTATGTGATACATGGATACACGTGTCTCTCACTACATGTTTCTCTGTGTAGTGTCATGTACTATAGTAGTGTCTATAATTTGCATACTGCAGTTTCACACCCATCCCAGAGTCTAATTTTCATTACATCTCTTTTTTACAGACATGCTACTGGACACCCAAGAATTACATGTTACTGCTGGTGAGTGTACTTATATGCTATACACATTTATTGTGTTTGACAAATCCGACATGAAGCAAGGCCATTTGGTCTTTAGCAGCTTTTTGGTCTCATTCGAAACTCTGTGGAAGTGAAACAATATACAGTCACTGTAACGGATTGCATTTTAAAATGTATATCCTACAGTATGATAATACTGTATAGTTCTGCAACCTCTCTCCATGAGACTCGGACAGTTCTCCTGTGGTTTATTGAAGCTCAAGCTCCTGAGTAGTGCACAGGCATCCCAGCTCTGGTTTACTGGGTGGCAAGCATTGTAGCTGTGCTTCACATGGCTCTGCTTTTTTTTTCGCTTTGTTAGTGTGTGCATGTGCGTGTGTGCGTGTTGGATAATGTAGTCCAAAAGTATGTGTGTGCATGTGCTTTCTCCATTTTCCGTTTTGTTATATCATGTTCAACTCTAACTTTGTAGGTGTGCTATAAGAATCTGGAGATGTATGTGTTATAGAGAAGACACCAAGGAACAAGATGGTCGATTCGAACCATGCTAGACACAGTGTAGTGTTTCTCAATGTAAGCTACATTCTGTTCTGTGTTGCTGCTTATTATCATGTGTACTGCAGGTCATCAATACTCTTGAGAACTGTTTCCTAATACTGCTAAAGGATATTGTGACAAACTTGACTTTTCACGTGTAATGTGTGCTATGAAATAGTGTTGTATAGTTCATTCAGAGCTTTGTTAAGAATTCCAATTTATACTTACGGTTTGTTACTGGGGTTTTGCATAATACGGAGCTACACCGTTCAAACTCTTGATAATGTACCCAATGATGACACTACTACCTAAGATGAGACTACTAGCTACTGTACACCATGTAGGGTGATATAAGGGTGTTGGAGTAGGTGAGGCACCACTTTTGGCTGAATTATGCAAAAAAAAAATTGCAAACTCAATCTTGATGAAAGAATAGGTAGAAACATGCGACACTTGGTGTTTATTTATAATGGCAATTCAGGTTAACTTTTTCCGTATTGAGTGCCTCTAAATAATCATTGTTGTGTTTAGCTTTGTTTATGTGTCTCTGTAGCTACCTTGGAAACAGTCTTAAACTGTATTATGAAGGTGCTTATTGATCAGTGTATTAGGTCCCTATTACCTCTGAGATAGGATAACCTCCTTGTAACAGTAAAATATCAACAAACTTGCAATTGGTTGGTCCCAAAGTGTCTGTTAAATTAATATAATATTAATTATCGAGGTTATACTGTAATGTCACTATTGCTGCCAAACATGACACCACTAGTTACACACTGTAGAATGATAATGTCACTATATAGTTAGCCAACATGACACTATTATAGTTGCACACTGTAGTGTGATAATGTCACTATAACAATAGTTACCTAACATGACACTACTAGCTATGCACTGTTTGGTAATAATGTCACTACATGACACTACTACTTACACACTGTAGGGTGATGATGTCACTACAAGACACTACTAGTTACACACTGTAGCATAACACTACTAGTTACACACTGTAGGGTGATAATGTCACTACATGACACTACTACCTACACACTGAAGGGTGATGATGTCACTACAAGACACTAACTACTAGCTACACACTGTAGCATGACACTACTAGTTACACACTGTAGGGTGATAATGTCACTACAAGACACTACTGGCTACACACTGTAGCATGACACTACTAGTTACACACTGTAGGATGATGATGTCACTACATGACACTACTAGTTACAAACTGTAGGGTGATGATGTCACTACAAGACACTACTAGCTACACACTGTAGCATAACACTACTAGTTACACACTGTAGGGTGATGATGTCACTACATGACACTACTACCTACACACTGAAGGGTGATGATGTCACTACAAGACACAACTAGCTACACACTGTAGCATGACACTACTAGATACACACTGTAGGGTGATAATGTCACTACAAGACACTACTAGCTACACACTGTAGCATATATGACACTACTAGTTACACACTGTAGGGTGATAATGTCACTACAAGACACTACTAGCTACACACTGTAGCATGACACTACTAGTTAAACACTGTAGGATGATGATGTCACTACATGACACTACTAGTTACAAACTGTAGGGTGATGATGTCACTACAAGACACTACTAGCTACACACTGTAGCATATATGACACTACTAGTTACACACTGTAGGGTGATAATGTCACTACAAGACACTACTAGCTACACACTGTAGCATATATGACACTACTAGTTACACACTGTAAAATGACACTACTAGTTACACACTGTAGGATGATAATGTCACTACAAGACACTACTACTTACACACTGTAGCATAACACTACTAGTTACACACTGTAGGGTGATGATGTCACTACAAGACACTACTAGTTACACACTGAAGGGTGATGATGTCACTACATAACACTACTAGTTACACACTGTAGGGTGATAATGTCACTACATGACACTACTACTTACACACTGTAGG